>NW_021853696.1:694224-712237 GCF_003651465.1 Formica exsecta
CCTTCCTTGCACGCAAGACCGTATGCAAATCAGATGACTCTCGCCTCTCTATGTTTCGCACTTTACAAAATTGTAGGCTGCGAGATCACCGCGGCCTTCGTCATGTCAGGCAATAGATCGGTATTTCAAAGGAATGTTACTTATATCGAGAGAGCTAAATGTCGTGACATTTTCTGAATTTTTTTCCGACGAATAACTTAACAGTACTTGATGTCGAAGACGTAATACCGAGTTATGTCTATTGGCAAATGATGATTTATTTCTATATTTTATTTATTTGATGATTAAACAAATGCCAAAACCATTCGAAATGCCCAAATTATTTGAAATAGATAGAAACAATTTTTTACAGTTTCCGAATAAAACCTATAGATAAACGCTTAATTCTTATTTATCGGATTCCCGATATTTCTATTTTCATATGAAACTAAAAAGAAACTAAAAAGAGCAAAATTATATTTATTATGTATCATAGATATCTATACTAAACTAGATTGATAATTGAGGATTCGGACTTGCGTCGCATGAGGTTTCCGATATGTATGAGAGAAAATGGCGGCGATCCTGTGTATGTGAAGCGTGTCATTTGTGTGAGTCTTATTTACAGCGTCGGTGTATGTCGGTCAACTAGTCAAAAACTAGTCAAAATAGTTAAATGCAGTTTTTGTATAGATAATATTATTCAGAAAGTTTCTGATAAAAAAAATTAATTAGCAACATATACTAGTTGATTTGAAAAATAATAGAGGATTAGTATATGCGTCACATGAAGTTCATAATAAGAAAATTGTGGCGGCGGCGGCCATTTTCTCTCATACCGGAAACTCTATCGGACGCAAGCCGTGCTATTCCAATGGTGACATGTTAGCAATCTAATTTAGTATAAACATTTGTATTATATATCGATTTCTTTTGTTCGTTTCTTCATTGTCTTAATTTTATCACTCTCTCTAAAACATTCTATTGCTCTATTTTTCTATTTTAAGTTATCAATATATAAAGTAATTGAATTAAGCAAAGCTAATACGTTTTTTCTGAAAAAAAAAATTTATCTGAATAATATAAAAATATATACAATAATGAAACAAACTAATTAAAATACATTATTGCTGGAAATATTAATAGTGATCTCAATGCAGAATATTTTTGCAATATTTTTCTTATAAAAATTATAAAAATACCGATATTAAAAAAAAAGAAAACAAGCGTATCATTGTATTATACATATATACAGTCATATATGACATATATCATTTTTATATAGATGTAACTACACAAAGTTACGATCGACACTTGTCAAATTTTTTAAGTTTCTTTTTCGTAAACACGAAATATATTAACAAGACACATCTCATACCAGCACATTTTTTTCGCGTTTGCAAAGCGTCTCGCCCGCGCATTTACGTGGTCGTTTAGAACAGAAAAGCTTGCAGGGGGCTCTGGAACGAGTTCGCAGGGATTAAAAACGTTGCTTCTCCTCGATGGCACCGAGCTTGCGGTCCACCGTCGCGTCGCGAAGGGCCGCCGATTTCGAGGGCACAGCTTTTTTTCGATAAAAGCCCCGAGCTTAGTCCCGAGCTTAACGGATTTGCATTTGTTTGAGCCGCGCCCGTCGAAGCGTCGGTCGGACGAAAAACTGGACGCCGGGACGGGATTCGCGGGGATCGGAGCGTGAATTTCACCGGCACGTCGGATTATTCGACGCGATGGCGACGAACGGAAGGAAGAGACGGTCGATTATTATTTCAAGCAGCCTAATGCGCTGAAAAGAGAGAGAAAAACGGGAAACAGGACAGAATATATTTATTGTTGTAAAATTTTTGTAAGCTTTTTCGAAAATTAAAGAAAGAATTCAATAATAAATGACTGCGAGAAAATTAATAAATATAAGCTAAACTTAATTATTGTAAAAATATATAAAGAATTTTTAAATATATAGATAAAGCGCAAGCTGGTAGTTGATGTATGGTAAAGATAATAATGCATAAAGATTTTCAAAAAGCTTCTCTCTAAGTCAATAATAGAAATTGATTAATATGATAGAAATAAAAATAGCTGCCGGGGATAGAGAGAAACAACGGAAAATGATTCGAAAGTTCGAAAGTGACCTCGAAATCGTGGGCGTTTCGAGGCGACAGGATCGATGCCAGATAAAAGGAGAGATAAACGAGTCACGTTTCGATCGATAGCAGGAGAAAAAATTCGATTGACGCGAAACGATCTTTGTAACAATTGTTTGTCCCGAGGCTTAATATGCGAGGCATATTTTCTTTCGACAACATAAAACTAAGATATTTAAAAAAAATAGTGTAATAAAAAAAAGGAAAGAATAATATCACCGAACTTAAAGATTCATGTCACAGATAAAATATATTGGTTGAATGCAAAAGCATATCGATACCTGTGATGACCCAGAAAAATGAAAATGCACTAAAACGCAAAGTACATTATTTTATGTCTAATTCAAATTTTCTCGGAGATCTTTTCCATTGTCATTATTATATAAAATCTCATTTTATCAATAAAATAATTTTAAAGCATAATTTTTATATATTCTTGTTTTTAATATAAATTTAAATAAATTAAACTATACTTTTTGCATGATATTTTTATTTATTTAAACGTTACTAAAAATTTACGTAAATATCATTCGTTTCTTTCAGCTAAGTGTATGAAGATTAATGTTCATTGGTTAATTTTTTTTTCCCATGGGCTAGAAATTTTAGTAAAAATTGCATCTCACGGAAATACGATTTAGTAATCTTCTTGTTCGCAGATTGTATTATATATCGTCATTTCGAAGCAATTTATTCGGGTGCAATTTATAGATAGCTAAGGTTCTCGATTCTTCAAATAGTAAGTCTCCCAACAATCCGGCTGCTGCGAACGACTTAACGCTTAACTGATGACGTAAATACTCGATTGATTCTTTCGTTGCAGCTGCAGGAATTGAAAGAGAAACTGGAACAAAGTTTTTCATTCCGTCTTTTGCGAAAACAATGTAATAAAAACTGTTTAGAAGAAAGAAAATTTTACGATAAGAGTAATGGCAATCACACAAATGGCAAATGGAACTATAATCATCCTATATGAAACTATAATCATCCTATATGAAACTAAATTAATCTGACATTGAGATGATTTTGTTACCTCGATGAGACAATCCTCATTTGGCCGTGTCATAAATGCTTCAAGGCCGCACATTAATTGCTTCATTACAAACTATAAAAAATTTCGATCAGGATCAATGTTAAGAGATTTTATATTTTATATAAGATATAAAAATTAGTATGTACTTTTTCCTTGTAAAATGTATAAACATCATTAAGTTTTTCTCTCTCTATCATTTTACATCTTACATAAATAACTTTTCCAGCTTACATAAATATAAAAAAAATAATTTTATTTAATGAGCGAGTAATGAGCAATGTAAAAAAAAAATTATAAGCATATTATGGTACTTTTGCTATAAAATTATTGTTCTGGTGATTTAGATGGAGCATGATCAGTAAATCCTCATGTTTTATAAAGACAGATTACAGTTTACCGTTAACGTTCAATATCTCACGTATACATCTGTTATTAAGTTCCCCGTTAAAAACCAGATAAAAAAGGTACGGCGATATTTCGCATCGGTTCATCGGCACTGTTGCTTGCTTCGATTTTATTGAATATAGAGCGCGAATCCCGTTTCCAAGAGCAAAATATCAAAACGTGTCTATCACGCGTCTTTTTACGAAGCACTTTTAATCACGGTTAAATTCATATGCTATTATGCAAATTTATAATAGAATCATTTGAAAATATAAATCACACAAAGAAATTTTGATTCGTATTATGAAAACTAATATTGTTTTATCTTCAATTGCGATTCTCTACCTAACAGAAAATTGCAATTAAAGATCAAAAATAAGGTACTAAATTAATTAATAATGTACTAAATTAACATTTAAATCTCATTTGACTTTGTCAGTTTCCAGATCGATCTGTCGAGTCATAAAGCTAAGCCAAAAAAGGTCAGAAGATTAATGAGACGATGAAGCGTAATAGACTTCTTTGACAGAAGAGTGCTGTACTCCTTTCTCATACTTTGCAAAAATATTTCGCTCCCCCACGATCTCGTGGAAAACGTGTCTCATTAACCTTCTTTCTTGACCAAAAAAAAAAAAAAAAAGGAAAGAAAAGAAACGCGTTACTTTTCAGAACTCTTGCTACACGGGTCAGATGGCGCGAAACTTTTGAGATTCCAGATTTCACCTTTGCTCTCCTCCCTCGCGTCTTCTCTCCCGAACACATGTTTCTACATTGATTACTTTTTCTCTTTCTTTCTTTAACTTGACATGGCACACAAGCTACATAAAACGGCCTTTGGCTCGCGCTCAACTCTTTCGCTTCTTTTTTCAATCTCTCTCTATCTGTCTCTCTATACATATTTTTCTCGCTCTAGCTTCTCTCTCCTTTACGCGGAGCTATTCTTTGTACGTGCTGTGGCGTCGTTATGCATTCGTCATTATCGTTTCGCGTTTTCCTGTCTTTTGCGAACCTTGCCGTAACAATTTCATTCTTTCCGCCGTCCGTCGTATAACGCGTATTCTCTTTATCCGCGGCTTCGTCAATTATGCTGGCGCACAAAGACGTACCTTGACGATGAGGATCTCGCAAGTAACGCAACTAAGCACGGAATTGTAACCGGATACTCGCGGAGTAGATGTCTGAATCACAGTGTGCCATAATAATGTAACGTGATAACACGAATTATGATAGCCAATAAAGCGGTCAGTAAATTCCCATGGATTTTCTCTTTATAATAAACATTTTTAAGACTTTCAAACAATAGGAAGCGATTAACACAAAACGTACAAAAAAATTTTTTAAACGGTTTGAATTGATTATTGTTTTTCATAAGCGCTATTAATGACCAATATCGGTCTTTAACAAATAACAGATTATCAATTCTACACAATTGTGTACTAAAATAATTTAAATCATATAAATATAGAGCGAAAAGCATGAATATTATAATATTTAAGTAGAAGTATTATCGGTATCTTGATATTATATGTCATGACATCGTTAGCACCTCGATTAGCACACATCATCCGCAAAAAAAAAAAAAATAAAAACTGTAAGGCTAATCATTGACTTACTCAACATATACTTAAAACGCATTAAAAACGCATCAAGAACTTCGCGCATGGCAGAGAGTTCTCTTTCATTCAAACGAATAAAAAATTCCTGCGAATCGCGGATGTTCTACTGCTTCTTCCACTCTCCTTCTCTTTATTCCTCTCTTTTCCTTTCTCTTCTATATATAATCTTATATTCTTCTCTATCTAGTCTTATTATAATATTTTTATATTCTATCTCTTCTCTTTCCTCATAAATTATCCGTAATCTAAATTTAGATATATAGAGGTGTGCAATAGATTGTTAAGATTCCCACATTTGCGCTTATTTATGTAAATTTCATGTTGTCGTATAAACGTGAAACGAACCGAAAATGATAAATATATCTGAAATCAGACTTAAAACAATACTCAATTAATATGTAACTTGTGCTAAAAACGTTTTCTATCAGAAAATATATTTTCTAACTGCTTCTACAACAAATATCCAATACGTTAATTATTTAATATATACCATTATAATTGGCAAATTAACATAAATTATTTTTTAAAACTCTACAGAGGTTTTTTTCACTTCTTTCACAAACTTGGTGGCTGAAATTTATAGCGTGCTTAGAATTTTATTTGTTAATAAACGCACGCATTAGTATGTGCTTCCTAAGAGTATGGTATAAAAACCATAATAGAGAATTCTCTGACTTTTTTCTCCTCACCGAAACCATAAGCTAACGCGAGCAAAGGCGAACGGAATGCAATGACCGTAAAATAACGAGCCACCCGCAAAGGCGAGTACTCGTTTTAAGAGCACGACGCAAATGCGCGGCGATGCACTTGCATAATGTGCACTCTATCGAAGCGCGACGTGCTTTCCGTGCTCCGACCCGTTCTACGGCTGCTTGAGTAGAAACCGCTCAAAGAGAAAATATTTCTTATTGCCGTGCAAGTCTAATACGAGCCGGATATGACGCGTCGACTCAATATATGCTCGCGCAAATTCGTGAGTCTGCAAAAAGCTTCCGCCAGGTGTTTCCGGAAGATTGTCCCGGTTCGCCGGAATTTTTAATGGAGAAAGAAGTTTATTCATCCGTAACTATAATGAAATCAATAAAACAGTGATCGGTTATGTTCCCTCGACTTATCATTAACTGTTTTCTTCCATTATCGTGTATATATCACACATTTAACATATCACACTTTTAGTAAAAAATCTTAAGAGATTAAGTATTACAATAAATCTGCGTGTATGTGTGTGTGTTTGGCTTAATAGATGATACGAAGAAAACTTACTGCACATAATAAAACATATATTATAAAACGAATATATTAAACTGTAATAATATATCTAAAAACATTAATAAAACGTTCAAGTTTTCAATAAAAAAACAAAAAATCTTTGTTATTTCTATTAATAATATCAGATATCCATTACTCTTTTCCGCCACATTTTCAGATATCCCTTTTGCTTTTGCTTTCGACTTACTCGGCGCTTACATTTTTAAAATTCAGTCTATTCGTACACAGACAAAATGCACGAGTATATATACGAAAGAGAAACGCCAATTTCCCATGACTATGCATAGTGCACAGAAACCGACTCGATCTTTCGAAGTCAGACGTTATTGTAAAATTAAATGCGCCACATGCGCTCGCCGCCACCTGAATTAGAAGTAACTTTTACAGGTCACATCGGTTTATAAATTCAATCACGAAAGGTCAACGTCCTCTCTCATAATTTATATTACAATCCATATTTCAACCGATTGACAAGTCTTACGATCTGAATATCGAATATTTATTACGTAATTAAATTATTTCTCGAACGTTACTAATTGTATAAGCGGAGATTGAGTATATTTAGATCTTTAGATTTAGAAAATCAATAAAATACATTCATTATAACAGAAAATTATATATATAGTTTTAATAAATCAAAAAAACTTTTTCTATATCCTTCTTCCATAAAAAAATTAATAAGAAAATCTTTTGTATAGAAGTAAGGATTTTAGATTCCCACGCTTTTCCAGTTTCTATTATTTTTTCCGATCCATTTTCTAAATCTCTTATACTCGGGACAAGTTGTTATCACAACGGTTTGTATGTCGGCACAAGTACACGCGGCATCGTCTCATCCGGCAATTACTATTCTACGCCCTAGTGAATTCAGTTTATACGGTATTCCGCAATGTGTTATTTCTAACTGTTTCTAGATGCGAAAGTGAGGTTACACCCGAACGGAAAAGAAAGAGAGAAAGAAGCACAAAGGAAAGAAAGGAAAGATCGTCTAAAAAAAACGATAAAAATATTATCGAATTCTTCAGCTAACCGGAAAAAACCGTGCCCTGCGTTTCATCACATCTGAATCGATTTTGTTGTCATCACTTGTCAAGAAGCGCGATCAACAATTTCATCTCTCATAAATTATAAACGAAAAAACAGAAATATCGGATTTCAATGGGGCTTTCAATAGAGGCTTCAATCGCGACGATTAGATTCGATCGATCCATTTCGACGCCAGTGGCTTCTCTAAGTGTATACAAGTTGTCTCAAGAAGCCCCTCTATATAATGATAGTGAAGCGATATTCTCGAGTAAATCCTCAAGCAATTTGTTTTTTGTCAAGATTGAAATTGAGATCTAAATATTATTTAATTAAAAATGATTTCGTGTAATGCAAGATTCCGAAAGTTATCTGCATAATAGAACTGTTCCTTATTTAATAGAGAGCGAATTAGAAATCAACAGAAAGAAAATTTTTTAATTTATTATGAAGTCTCATTTTAAAAATTAAAAAAAAAACAAGAAAAATGACGCATCTAGGAAAAATATTTCATATACATCCAAATCTCCCTAAAACATCCTCAAATTTGATGAAAAAAACAACTGCCCTCTCTCTCTCTCTTCTCTTTTCTTACTATCATTATATAAGTTCTTTATGTATTTATTTTGAATAAACTAAAAATATTATAATTCTTTATTGTAGATCTATCCCGAGATGAATCAATAAAATAGAAGTCTATGCAATCGTATTCTGTGCTATTTATATATAATATATATATATATATTGGAAGCTGGTTTCAGGAGCATTTGCAATTGTTATGCCTGGTCGATCAATTGACACATTTACTGTTAGCTAAAAAAGCTACTATAAAAATTCGAACAATCAAAAATACAATAGTTTGATGTACTAAATTGTGCACTATTTCCTTTGAAGTGACACGCATACATATATATATCATATTTCAAAACATTTAATAAAGCAAAAAAAGGATACTATTGCATATTGTAGATTTAGAAGTCAGTTTTAAAAAAAACACACTAACTGTAAGCACACACATACATACAACTGCGCGAACAAGAAACTAAACAAATGTGCTATTTATATATAATATATATATATATTGGAAGCTGGTTTCAGGAGCATTTGCAATTGTTATGCCTGGTCGATCAATTGACACATTTACTGTTAGCTAAAAAAGCTACTATAAAAATTCGAACAATCAAAAGTACAATAGTTTGATGTACTAAATTGTGCACTATTTCCTTTGAAGTGACACGCATACATATATATATCATATTTCAAAACATTTAATAAAGCAAAAAAAGGATACTATTGCATATTGTAGATTTAGAAGTCAGTTTTAAAAAAAACACACTAACTGTAAGCACACACATACATACAACTGCGCGAACAAGAAACTAAACAAATCAGAAACATACAAGATCTGTCCTGTATTTCATTTGATTCATAAAAATTACCATGAATAAAAAAAGGCTAAAAAGCAAAAAAAATGATACAATGTAAGTAAGCATTATAATGTCAGTGAGTAAAATTTTCGACATTTATGCAAAATATATTTTATGTCATTTGCGCCGTTTCCATTGTAGCGCATAAATATAGAAATCATTCTCGAGTGTCTACTGCACGAAAATCTAAACTCGCTGAAATTTTACCGGTTTCAATCCCCGCTGAAAATTCATCCCAAGGGAATTTTATTTTCATTGCTGCGAAACAATCTGACGTCTGTCGCTCTAGATATATTCCCTTTAGTGAATAGTAGTTATAAACTTTCTGCAAAAACAGTTATTTCTATAATCCCGTATAACAAAAAATATTTAGCATAAATTATAAAGTTATCTATGTAAATTATTAGAATAAAATAAATATATAATGACCGTTAAAATATAATAATTATTAAAGAAGAATTTACGATATTACATATTTTTTCCACAATACTTTACAATATTTTATTTTTTGTTAAAAAAATAAAATAAATTAAAGAATTTGACTTCTAAAAAATTTTATGCTACTCGTATTTTCAAAATGCAGAGCTCACGTACAAATAAAAATAGAAGTTTATATGTTTTCAGTTATTTTCATTTATCTGTTTTCCTCTTTTTTCGGTCTATTCATACATCTTCCATTCTCGATGCGAATGAATTGAACTTCTATCTTTCTATCTTCCACGACAATCGAGAGAGCGCGTGCAATTTTTTTCACACATAGCCGTTTCGTTTTCCGGACAGAGAGGAAAAAAATCGCACAAAACTGCAGCACATTTACACCACCTACGAGTCGCGAATTTTTTTTGTCTTTTTGTTTCTTTTTTTTTTGCCGTACAAAACTTTTTAATTGCGAGGCTCATTCCGATGGCCGAAGCGAGAGGAGGCCATCCAATTTGTGCAAATGGGTTTCTCTCGAACGCTTTTCCTTCCTCGCCCTGTCCTTGTGTCGATCCCTTTGCCGCGATTCTTTTGTGACGTAAAAATTGAATCCACATAGCTACGGTACATTCACAAACGTGAACATGTCATGCTCGTACATGTCGTACACACGCGACAGAATTTGGAGGAAAAATCAACGCCCTGTCGTGTTTCTTTCTTTCTTCAGCTATTCTTTCTTTTCTCTCTTACGCGTTTTAGTGTGTTTTTACTCTTTTATAAATTAGTTGCAATTGATAATTTTTGCAAGTTTAAATACAGAAATTACAATTAATCTTTAGATATAAAATGAATATAATGGCATTTTCAAATATGCAATATTATTCAAAATCCATTTCTCTATTTAACCATTTCTTTTATTTTAAATGCCCCTTCTTTATAAAATTAAAAATAATTTTATAATAATCTATATGTGCCGTACAAAACTTTTTAATTGCGAGGCTCATTCCGATGGCCGAAGCGAGAGGAGGCCATCCAATTTGTGCAAATGGGTTTCTCTCGAACGCTTTTCCTTCCTCGCCCTGTCCTTGTGTCGATCCCTTTGCCGCGATTCTTTTGTGACGTAAAAATTGAATCCACATAGCTACGGTACATTCACAAACGTGAACATGTCATGCTCGTACATGTCGTACACACGCGACAGAATTTGGAGGAAAAATCAACGCCCTGTCGTGTTTCTTTCTTTCTTCAGCTATTCTTTCTTTTCTCTCTTACGCGTTTTAGTGTGTTTTTACTCTTTTATAAATTAGTTGCAATTGATAATTTTTGCAAGTTTAAATACAGAAATTACAATTAATCTTTAGATATAAAATGAATATAATGGCATTTTCAAATATGCAATATTATTCAAAATCCATTTCTCTATTTAACCATTTCTTTTATTTTAAATGCCCCTTCTTTATAAAATTAAAAATAATTTTATAATAATCTATATGGATATAAATATGAACAAAAAAAAATAATACGGATATACTGTTTATATTATTACATAAATATATCTTGAGAGAACATAGCTTGCAAGGCTTAGAATCAATGTTTCTCCCTCTTTTTCATTATTATGACTTATACTTTTTTCGGCTTGTAGTAGTCTCTTACTATAAAATTCACGAAGACTAAACACGATCTCTTCAATTAACCAGATGAAGATACACGCATCCGGTGAATTCGTGGTTTTCGTTTCACCGGAATCTTGTGGTTGTTCGTCCGAATGAGAGATAAAAGAAGAGGAACAGGAAGAGGAGGAGGCTCGGGAAGCCCCGACCAGGACAGAAGAAAAGAAAGAAACATAAGAACAAAAAACGAACGCGTTGTCCCACGACAGCTCGTCGTCTCTAGCTAGACCAAACAAACAATCTTTATCTCCTTTATGGTCGCCCGCTTATCTCTGTCCAGCGACTGACTCCCAGCCGACAGGTCGCGCAACTTTTTCTCGCCTTCCTATGTAAAGAAAATCCTTTGTGTTCCGGCATACGTTCTCACGACGGAGGAAAAGTTGAGAGACGAAGGAGAAAGAGAGAAAAAGAGAAAGAGAGAGAGAACAAAATAAAACATAGAAAATTTGAATAAATTTCGCGCCACGTCGTGAATATCATTTCGCTAGACTTCGTGGAGCGTTTCGCATCTTTAAGCGAAAAGGGAGGAACTGAAAACAGTTCCCTAAGTACCGTTCCGATAAAGTTTCAAGAAAGCCGTGCCGGTGCATCTCAGGTGATGATAACCAGGGCAAGCTTCGTTATAACCGCTTCGTTTAAAAACCTTTGACTTTTTTTTTCACGGAAAAGAGAGAGAAAAGTCTTATATCGTTTAACCGATATCGAAGATAAATGAGATCGCGCCGATATGGAAGATGAATTGTTTCTGTAAATAATTGTCCTGAATTTGTTAAAATAAATCGGAAAAAAGAATTGAGATTAATGTGTGTTAACTCTCCGTTAGTCGCAATATTTTTCACCCGAAGTATTAAGATGGATAAAAAAGTATTAGTAATATGGCTTAAAATAAATGGAGTGTCAAAAATTATTTTTATTTTTAAACAATTTTTATTTCAATCTGTCTTCACATGTTCATACATCAGTTTTTTAATGTTTGCACATCAGTTTGTATCTTTTGGATATTGCGACTAACAGAGGATTAAATCGAAAATTGTGCGAATTTTTCACAATATTTTCTTATCCCCCCCCTCCCTCTTTTCTCAATATAATATTGCACAATTCCAATCAATCTCTTTTAAGATTCTTATTGATCTTGCTTTGTTTACATATGTCGGAGATTTATCTATTGTTTGATTTAAAAATGTTTTGCGTTTCCTGCAATCAATCTGAATACCATGTTTATGTGCGAATGCAAAATTTATATAAATCGACATGAGTCGTGAAATAGTCGTGAGCCTTCCTAGTAAACAGAGATCGAGCGTTCGCGACATACAAACGACGATAAATTGTTCAATTCACTAATACTCTTTCCTTACGAGACGGGCAAAGTTAATTTGGGAAAACTCTAAAGGATTCAAATGCGGAAAAATGCGATATATGATCTCGAAATTCTCTCTGCTCATCAGAAACTTTTGAGTCGCTGATAAGATAAATAAAATTAACAAAACACATTTATAATTCATGAATTATATACCAAACAAAGAGAAAGAGAGAACGTGACATTTTCTAGATAAATATATTACATAATAAATACTTTTTAAAATAAAAAGTAAAATAAAGACGCTTTGATATTAAATCTTAATCTACTTCAATAATTTTATATAATTTTGAAAAGAAAATTCTATTTTACCACACATTTATTGCTAAATATACAGAAATCTTGTTATCTCATTATCATTTGGCATAAATATTACACCGAGAACTTGAATAAATCACAAAAGTCAGAATTTAACTCGCTATATTTGATATACCTAAAATTGCACGTCTAATACTAGTACGAATGAAAAAAACGTGATAAATAATCAAACATATTGTACGAAAAAATTTACTGTGTGTCGGGTATGTCTGATTAATTTTATTTATATACTCATTAATATCTAACATATATTTAGAATGCAAACGTATCAAATACATCATTTATTTTAATATTTATATTTCTGTCAGCACAATGAAATCAACTCAATACAGTTGAATAGTAAGTGTGTCCATCTAATTTAATATCGAATCCTCCTTCGCTCCGATTCGCTCTTTTTCGAGCGATGACTTCGCAATACGGCTATATAGAAATAAACGTCCCTTCTGATCGTTTATTGAGACAAGCATGAATCGTGAAATTCACTCGAAGTTGCATGTATCCGTGCAAAATCAATTCGCTAGAATTTTCGCAATAGAAGAACACACAAAGCACAACTCAGATTTCTCTTCATATTGACGAGTTGCTCGACCAATTTAAAATGATAATAAAAATTAACCGAGATACCAATCTTTGTTTTATAAAGAATTTGACGAATTTGAAGAATTTGAAGACTAAAGATTTGAACAAGTTGCATGCACATTTCAGGACCATTACCTAATCAAATATTTATTAAAATGATTCAACATCAAATTCAAAGAATGTATAAATTATAGTATATATTACGCGAGAACATTTCTGCATATATACGGTATGTCAGGGAAAGCGAACGGCGAAATCGAAGACTCATCGGCGCTCTCTATAAGTTTCGGTTAACCGCTGACGAACGATCGACAGTAATCGATCGTGAGGAAATAGCCTCGGTTGGTTGCAGGCAGAGATGACGGTGGTAAACGCGAAAGGACCGCATGTTCATCGCGTTTCTGTCTGTAAAGCGCGGAAAAAGTCGTGGAATGTGATTGCCGTTGACCGTCCGCAATAAAATCGTTTCGCAATAAGACGACCGGTTTGCTATGCTAATAAATTATGGTATCCGTCGCGCGCAAGTCATGCATGCGAATCCGAAGAAAGACTTCGCCTGACTTCACATTCTCATTAGAAAATTTAATTGCATTAGGCGGGATCGCGGAAAGTCGTAAAGGCGAATAAGAATTCGAGCCACTTTCCCGGAAAATAATAATGACTTTGTAAATTGATAACCGAGTTAGCTCGCGACGGATTCCTGACGAATACTTAACCCGTGAGAGTTCCGTATTTTCTCCATATAATTGCTGTTAAATATATATACTTCATTTGCAACCGCTATGCGGATTACAATGTGCGTATATTTTAATTGCAATTTGATGGTAATTACGCAATTAAGTAAACAAAGCAATATTCTGATGCACACATATGTTTCCGAAATAATACAAATAATGATTTAAATGCGATATTATTCGCAAAATTTAATAAATTATTACACGATGGGTAAACATAATAACATTTTCGCACATAAATAATTACATTTGTTATATTAAGATAAAACACGTAAGAAAATTCTCGTTCTCGAGTAATATATGTCTTTAAAATCACGGTATAAATATCAGTTGGAAAACTTATTTGTTCATATCTAAACTTTATTGCCCGTAATATAATATGTATTTTGTTTTGATTTTTCGGTTCAATCGATTCTATCTACGCGGACGGATGCGGCGGAGAAAGATTGTTCTCGTGCACGAGTCTGGCATTCGCACGCACGAATGATGCGAACGCGCGTGAAAGGAACATATGGCGTTTTATAAGAGACCAGTCCTCCTGCATCTTGCCTTCTTTTAAAGCTTTTCGACGCCACCTGTTACGGTAAATGCGAGAGGAAGAGGACCCCCCGAGCCTTTTCGCGAGAGACGCGGTCGATCGATTCGCATTGTAATAATCAAGGAGGACGATTCACGTCCTTCTTGCAACGTGGTCTTCCCACCTGACGACCATTCAGCCACTCGACAACAGAAAGTACCACCGTACGCCACGCCATATGATTATAATTCTAGCTAGCGATGGCATTGATACCCTTGGTGACGCTGAGCTATCAAGTACCGTAGTACCGTACGTGGTATTTCCGCGAGCTATTGTTGGCCGGCAACAGACTCACTGTGAGATATCAATTTATTTAAACGAGTTATGAATTCACCGCGTGCATCGTAAGGAACGAACGAAATAACAAGATATTTCAACGAGGTAGCGAATAAAGTAGATATTTATGGCTGTAAACTTCTCTAGATATAAGATAAATCAATTCGCTTGGTTTTATTATATCTAAGATTTTCCACGATAAAAGCTGCAGTTTATATATGTTTCATATATTATCTCTTAATAAATTAAAAGAAATATTTATAACTATTTTTTTTTAAATCATGCCTTACTCATGAGATAATTAATCTTCGCTATCGATAAATATATATATATATATATATATGTATTTCTAATCATGATATGTATATAAAATCATGATAAAGTTTTTTTGAAAAACTTATCGTGAAGTTTCCAGTTCGTTAACAATTGCAAATATTGATTCAAAAATGTACTTCTTATATAAAGTAAGGCAACGGTTAAATGAAACTGTTGAAAATGACTCACCGTTGATATGCATTTGTGGCTCGGCGAGATGAACTCCAGACCCCGCTGTCCCTCGCCGCTGAAGCACTTCTGTATGTTGCTCATGAACTTGCGGCGGATCGCTTTGAGGGAGTAAACACATAAAGCCGAGTGCGGACGCGGCACATCGCTGTTGGGCCCGTCGCTCTCGGCAAACACAGCGAATAGCACGTCGTCCTGAGCGGTGATGCCCAGATCACCGGCCAGCACCGAGCCGGCTTTGCCAACGTAGGCGGCTTGCACCAGGTTGTAGATACGCTCGTCGCTGGTGCAATTAATCGGTATTTCCGTGTACGAGTAATAATGCTCATCGTCTTGGCACACCCGCACCAGCTTCGACAGATAGATCGGCGTCTCCGTATTCTTCATCTGCGTGGTGAGGAAGTAACTGAAGCCGCCGCTGCTGAAGCCGTAGATGTAGTTAATCGGATAACGTTCGCGTGACAAAGAATTGACGTACATCCGCGTGCCGGTCGTGACCGCCGCTTCGGCAATGTTCAGCATCTTGTCCTTGTCGAGGGAGCGCGAGCTCACTGCTGGCACTTCCGAACGATAAGGCGAATTGCCGGTAAAGGTCACGCCGACGTACATGACTTGAGAGACCGGTGGATTCGGAGGACCGGGTGCGATAAACGCGACCGTCGAGGCGGTGGCATTGTTCGCTACCACCGCCTCCTTAACCTCCTGCACCACATCCGATATGTTGTGCAAATTGCGCACCGTGCACATGCCTTGGAAGAGGCTGCCGCAGGAGATGAGCCGCGTGGTAGTGTAATCGATCACCAGGGCCTTGTTCACGTTGTCGACCGGTCGTTTCTGCGCCTCGCGGGGACAGTCCAGCATCGAGCACGCCGTAGAATCGCCCTTCGGTCCAGTGACCTCCTTAACAACCAGCACTAGGTCCGGCGACAGCTGATAGAGTCGATTAACCGCGCCCACATACACCCGGCCGGTATTCTTGTCCACCACCAGATGGTTCATGCGTTCTACCTCCGAATCGTGAAACTTCTGCACTATATCGGCCGGCAACGAGCGCGCTGTCGGCAATCGCGATGATAGCGACAATGTCAGGATTAGGATCAAGATCAGCGGCAGCGGCGGACGACAGCTTCGTCGGCGCGACCGCGATATCACCGGCCGCACCGCCCTCATCGTCCCCGTCGTCGCTGCCGGGAAGACTGACAACATATCTATTCTACTTCCACACTATGGACTCCGTCGCGTCTTCTTCTTCTTCCTCCTCTTCCTCCTCCTCCGCGCTGCCCGGCGATCCTGGCGGAGGCGGCCTCTTTCTTGAGCCTCGCCCAGGCCTGCAATAAAGCAATACAAATCGGTGATTATTATATGGCGAAGTGTACTTGAAAAATTCAGCAAAGAAATATAACAAAAGCAATTTTAAATTTTATTAAATTAAAAAATTATATTCATTTATAACACTAGTGAAAATCAGTACCTTGTATGTAATACAAACATAGAAAAGAAAAAGTTAAAAAAGACAAAATATTCCGGTTTTATATGGCAACAAAGTTTTTTTCTTCTCCATTATAATAAGATTTAATAAGTTGGGGACATACAAGAGAGAAAATAATTTTGACATGTTTCGCTTTTTTTCACTTTTGCTAATATTTAATTTCGCAAATTGATTTTAGAAATATTATATATATTATATATGTATGATGCAGCATTCACCATACATAAGTGTAACTATTATCTCCTCGGACTCAAGGTGAGAGCACCTCTTGCACGCGATGTAATCTACTTTCGATCAGAGGGAAAGGTGCAATTAGTGCAACGGAACAATTATTGCCAACAGCCTACGATAGGAATCAAGCGTAATAATAAAGAAGATAACAACGCGCGACGCGCATTGAAAAACACACTAAATACCGTACTTTTAAAATTGTAAAAGAGATAAAAAAATAAATAATGAGATATATAAATAATTATGTCTCGATTCAGCAACAAAAGTGCATCATCAAAAGGAAAAGACATTTAAATGGCGTCTCGTTAATGGAACGTAAACATTTTTATGCGATCAGAAGTGCTCCTCACCGATCGTTTGGCAGTTCACGTACTTGCAAGATTCGACGAACGAGACTACGTAGCAGGACGAAAGTAATGAGGCTATGGCGGCAGCGAGACGGGGGGAAATGTGCGATTTATCGAGCGAGGAAAACCAGGTGCCTTTGAAACGTGCCCCCCGACGCATCTCTCGGCCCCCTCTTAAGAAAATGAAACGGCCGACTTCGTGCAGCCGGCAAGAGAGCGCGTTGGGAAAAGCGAAGGGAAAAGAAGGTGGAGTGAAGGGCGAATGAAGGAAGAGAAAAGAGACGGCAATCATATATTTCTCTCTCCCTCTCTCTCTCTCTCTCTCTCATCTCTTATCGCAACGCGAAGGGTAACGGCTGATCGAGAACAAAACTTTTCTTATTTCCCGAAGACCCATTTCTCCTCCCTCCCTCCCCTATCCTTCCTGAATTACACCCCACCAATTTTATTCGATGTCAATCTCGGTTTATAGCGTTTCGGCTCCCGAAGCAGATTAGAAACATCTGCGTGCGAAAATCTCCCATATTTTGCGCAATCTCTATAGAAATAATTCGG
The DNA here is from genome assembly GCF_003651465.1 of Formica exsecta. NCBI lineage: Eukaryota > Metazoa > Arthropoda > Insecta > Hymenoptera > Formicidae > Formica > Formica exsecta. Next base: position 712,148 of record NW_021853696.1, read on the forward strand.
AACAGTTGCAGAAAATTTCAACATATATATATATATATTCAATATATATGTATATATAAGTTTATATGTATATATAATCCTGTTTATATA
>NW_021853696.1:712665-717414 GCF_003651465.1 Formica exsecta
ATAAAAGAAAATTAATAGAAAAAGAATTAATATAATAAATTAATATAAAAATGAATGATTTGAGAAAACAATATTACATTTTGCGCATTCCATTCGGAAAAGGGAAGAACGATGAATGCTATCGATTTGTTTATTAACTGCGGCGTAGTTTCGAAGTATGTCTCATAGACTATAGCAACTTCGAGTCGACAATACGCGTCATTCATTAAATGACGAATCGGAGAGTCCAGTATCGCACAACAGTATATATTTGTTCCATAGAAAAGAAAAGATAACAAAGTTCGCGTGATTGTATGAGCCATTCGCGGTGAATAAGCAGTATAAATAATACGTGATTGCAGGTACAAAGAAAGTAGATCAGGTGACACGTGTACCGATAAGTATTGAATCATCCGCGAGTATACAGTTTCATATGAAGAAATATTTCTACGATGCAAGAATTCGCCGAGATAAAATTGTTTAAGAAACAGCACCGCATAAGTGAATGTCTTTAATGTCTTAATATTTTAAAATAACGAATACGATGTACTCTGTTGCATCTCCGGCTTAGAAGTGGATGGACGCGCACGCCAACTATCGTACACGCTAAACTCCGGTAACTCTCCGTATCTGATGAACAGAACGCGTGCCTTTCTTCGTGAATTCCCATTGTGTTAAGGAGGAGCGACACGCACCTTGATGTCGGTTAAAACGGTAATTAACGAGTGTCTTAATTGCTCTCGGCAGTTTGTACCGCGATCTCACCGAAGCGATACACGACGGAGACACCTCTCGTTTCCGACGAACTATGTTAGTCGAGAAAGTCAAACATGCGTGAAACTACGAGCTAATTAGCGTGCTGACTCAAGGCGATGTGAAATTCAAGGCTATAAGGATATTTCAAATATATATATATATATATATATATATATATATATATATCAAGATAACAATATTGTCATTTGATATCAACAATCCTGTTTTGCAACATTGATATGATATGTATTGAATAAAGAACTATATATAGTGAATTCAAGTGTAGAAAAATTTAGCATAACAAAAATATTAAAAAGTTATAAACCATAATTAGTAGCATATATGTGAAATATGATTTATAGTATCAGGTGATTGCATAAGTTCGTGCCCGATTTAAATATAAACTTCAATAGATTATATTTTAGAGATAACACAATTATTATGTTTTTTGCATGTTATTAATAATAAAAATGTAAATATAGATGCAAAAATAAATTATGAAAATTAATTGATGAAAATATTGACTACATATTATAAATGTATTATACATAAATGTTTTAGAATTGTGTTAATAATGAAAAGATCTCCGATAATTCCAGTAAATCCCCTGTATAAAATTGCATTTCGCAAAATTTCGATATAATGAATATTTCATCTATTCAATTCTCATTTGAGAAGATTTATTACCGAAAAAGTTTGACTATTCAGTATATAATGGTTCGACACCAAGTATGGCGCGCAACAATACAGTTCGTCACGTACTATACACGCGTTCGACTTTATTGTAAACGTGTCCTTGCATACGGCGCCTCCATAAAGAATGCAACATCGAAGGTAAAGCCGTTCATACTGCCAAGAGCAGCTTAAGAGACAAACTGCCTTTCTAAGAAAAAAAACTTACGTAACAAATGCGATTGCTCCACAAACGTGCTTTGGAAAAAAGTGCAAGTATTAAAAGCATAGAAAAGGATACGTTTACAGGACGAGAAGGAAAGATAATGGAGCCGGAGAAAAATCGAAACGCAGGAACGGGGTGCATCGCTCTCCGCAATCCTTTAAATCTTCCACTCCCTCGGCTCGAAAGTCCTTCTAATTCCTCATTAAGTAAATGGTTGACGTGGAAAACGTGCCGCGGAAACTTCTGATGTAATTCAAAAAGATACACAACGCAGGAATAAACTTAGCCTTCTCCAATGTTTAATTAATCCTCGATAAAATCCTAATGGAGGAGAAAAAGCAATAAAAATGCTCTTGTATACTTAAGTAATTACATCGATGACAAATCCGTAATTGATCAATTTAAATTACTTATTGAAAAAACTTAAGTTACTATTCTTTATTATTATTATTTTTTATTGTTAATGGATTTTTCTCTGCGCTTTCTTCTTTCCTTTTTATTTATTTCATTAACCAATTATTTTTATTATTACTTTATTTCTTTATTTTTCTTATGAGATTCTGTAAAAAAATTTGTTTTATTATTATCTATAAGTTATTTTATGTTAACTGTTATTATTTCTATTGATTTCACTTTCATATTTGATGTTTATTGATACATTCTGCAGTTTTTCATTAATATAACTCCTAAGAAATTTGTTCCAGAATCTAAATATAGATTTTCCATCTCTCTATCTGTTAGCACATTTTCCTAAGATTGTTAGTTAATCTACATTCTAATCTGCCTCGAGTAAACTGTTTTCGATAACAGCGATTTACTGCTCAGCAAAATAACAAACTAAAAGTCTTTAAACATAGCGGAATAGCTATTATAGTCTACGGGGAAATTTTCCGAGAAGAGAACGGCCGTTAGCAAAAACTTACTATAACCAACCGGGATGGGAAAACTTGAATTAATTTGCCACCGCTAAAGCGCAGGAAGCGTGGGACGAGAGAGAAAGAGAAAGAGAGAAAGAGAGAGAGAGAGAGAGAGAGACTTCGAGCGACGGAAAATTTGCGCGGTCTACCGAGTCCGAAGCCCCTAATGGATCCTTAACGAGTTGAACAATCGTTAAAGGGTTTAAACAATCGTACGGTCGTTGACTTTTTAAAAACGGCCGATTCCTACGGCATATCGAGTTGCCAGCGGCGACAGAAACGTGAACTTTACTCTCTCCGGCAAACTTAAACCAAAACTAAATGCCCGCAAAGTATGTACCGTGAGAAGAAAAGTGAGCTCTACGAAAACATCCTGGCTCGTTATCTCCGCCTTGTCCCCAGAAGATTTACAAAGTCGCCATTATCTCAGTCGATTTTCCGGCGCTTGCGCCGAAAATGTGATTCTTCGGCCTGTTCAAGAAAGCAAAGTATGAAAGCCTCTTCTGTATCAAAACGAGAGAATGTTTCGAGAGAACATATACAAAAATGATTAACATTCTACTGGAATTATATGACCAAAAAATTATAATTCTACATTTCTAAATTATATAAGATATTTTAAAATTTATCTATTTTTCCACAGTTTTACTTATTTAAAATATGTACATATTTTATAAATATTTGTTACAGAGAAAGTAATATTTAAAGTAACACTTATCTTTCTCAAATGATTAAAACCAATAGAAAAATATTTCATGTTGTTATTATGATAGAAAATATCATCATTTTATTTTATTAATTTATTTTATTAATTTTCATATTATTTTATATATACCATATTTTTTTTCAAATTTAAAGAAAGGGGAACCAATTTCACAGAAGTGAGATATTTATCAATTCATATCTAAGCACGATATAACTGCTTATTAAGCGGTTGCTTATCTGCTTTTGTTGTTACTTCACAATTACAATTTATTAAAAAACGAGAAAACATATATAAAAAATATATTAAATATAATTCAATATGGTATATCACTTGGTGTTGTAAAAAACTTTTCTCTTTTTTTCAATATAGAATAATTTTAAAACAATTAATACCTCTCATTTTGAAAAAATAATGTGTGAGACATTAAATATATAAAATATAATTAACATAATATATTTTTTCAATTATATAATTCAACAAAAAATATCGTTAAATCATAAATAATAATAATTTAAATAAATTACTGTTACTTAAAAAAATTAATTAATTAAATAAATAAATACATAATTCTGAAAATATAACCTCTCGATTCTAATTCATCGTCTGAGTTTACCAACTGTTATAAATATGCGCAAGCATAAATTCTGCGGAGCTATTTGTACGGACACACGTTGCAAACGTAAGATTATTCGTTCCGTCAGCTAACGAGGTACGATCCATAAAATAACGAGGTGATATATCGCTCGGCTCGTGGAAACGATCACGTATCAGGTGATCACTTACAGGGAAAATCAGGTCGGACGTAAAAAAAGGCGTAGGAGAACGACTATGGGCCCATCGAAGCTAATGAGAAGTAAGAGGCTACCCGGTAGCGTATCAGCGATAGTACCTCCTGATTTTTATTAGTCTCGTCTAATAACTTCTGTTGCACGCTGGAATTAAGTAGCATTACGTTGCCGCGTCAAATGTGAAATTAACTGAAAGATATTCCCTGAATTTATTTTTCATCATAGCAGTAATCAATCTCCTCGAATAGAATTACCTGATTATGTGCATTAATCATGTATTTCTCAGAAATAAAAATCTCTCTCTCTCTCTCTCTCTCTCTCTCTCATGTAATTACTTAAAATAATAAAATGTTCCAAATGTCTAACTGTCAAAAAATTAAATCTTTAACTATATGAATAATTTGACGCAAATGGCACATTCGACATAATTAAAACATTTATAATAATTATGAAATTTGTTAATATAGTTGCAATTAATATTAATAATATCATACATATTACATATATCATAATACAATATATAATATCATATACATATATGATAATATTATATGTTGTATTATAATATACATATATCATGCTTAAAAAAATTAAAGAAACAATATTTAAATGTCAATATAAATTTGATATATAGTAACGTAAAAATGTATCAACTTAAGAAATTTCAGTTATTTTAAAATAGATTCTGTTCGAACTATGTTCAAA
>NW_021853696.1:719321-733595 GCF_003651465.1 Formica exsecta
CACGACGCAGGAATAAACTTAGCCTTCTCCAATGTTTAATTAATCCTCGATAAAATCCTAATGGAGGAGAAAAAGCAATAAAAATGCTCTTGTATACTTAAGTAATTACATCGATGACAAATCCGTAATTGATCAATTTAAATTACTTATTGAAAAAACTTAAGTTACTATTCTTTATTATTATTATTTTTTATTGTTAATGGATTTTTCTCTGCGCTTTCTTCTTTCCTTTTTATTTATTTCATTAACCAATTATTTTTATTATTACTTTATTTCTTTATTTTTCTTATGAGATTCTGTAAAAAAATTTGTTTTATTATTATCTATAAGTTATTTTATGTTAACTGTTATTATTTCTATTGATTTCACTTTCATATTTGATGTTTATTGATACATTCTGCAGTTTTTCATTAATATAACTCCTAAGAAATTTGTTCCAGAATCTAAATATAGATTTTCCATCTCTCTATCTGTTAGCACATTTTCCTAAGATTGTTAGTTAATCTACATTCTAATCTGCCTCGAGTAAACTGTTTTCGATAACAGCGATTTACTGCTCAGCAAAATAACAAACTAAAAGTCTTTAAACATAGCGGAATAGCTATTATAGTCTACGGGGAAATTTTCCGAGAAGAGAACGGCCGTTAGCAAAAACTTACTATAACCAACCGGGATGGGAAAACTTGAATTAATTTGCCACCGCTAAAGCGCAGGAAGCGTGGGACGAGAGAGAAAGAGAAAGAGAGAAAGAGAGAGAGAGAGAGAGAGAGACTTCGAGCGACGGAAAATTTGCGCGGTCTACCGAGTCCGAAGCCCCTAATGGATCCTTAACGAGTTGAACAATCGTTAAAGGGTTTAAACAATCGTACGGTCGTTGACTTTTTAAAAACGGCCGATTCCTACGGCATATCGAGTTGCCAGCGGCGACAGAAACGTGAACTTTACTCTCTCCGGCAAACTTAAACCAAAACTAAATGCCCGCAAAGTATGTACCGTGAGAAGAAAAGTGAGCTCTACGAAAACATCCTGGCTCGTTATCTCCGCCTTGTCCCCAGAAGATTTACAAAGTCGCCATTATCTCAGTCGATTTTCCGGCGCTTGCGCCGAAAATGTGATTCTTCGGCCTGTTCAAGAAAGCAAAGTATGAAAGCCTCTTCTGTATGAAAACGAGAGAATGTTTCGAGAGAACATATACAAAAATGATTAACATTCTACTGGAATTATATGACCAAAAAATTATAATTCTACATTTCTAAATTATATAAGATATTTTAAAATTTATCTATTTTTCCACAGTTTTACTTATTTAAAATATGTACATATTTTATAAATATTTGTTACAGAGAAAGTAATATTTAAAGTAACACTTATCTTTCTCAAATGATTAAAACCAATAGAAAAATATTTCATGTTGTTATTATGATAGAAAATATCATCATTTTATTTTATTAATTTATTTTATTAATTTTCATATTATTTTATATATACCATATTTTTTTTCAAATTTAAAGAAAGGGGAACCAATTTCACAGAAGTGAGATATTTATCAATTCATATCTAAGCACGATATAACTGCTTATTAAGCGGTTGCTTATCTGCTTTTGTTGTTACTTCACAATTACAATTTATTAAAAAACGAGAAAACATATATAAAAAATATATTAAATATAATTCAATATGGTATATCACTTGGTGTTGTAAAAAACTTTTCTCTTTTTTTCAATATAGAATAATTTTAAAACAATTAATACCTCTCATTTTGAAAAAATAATGTGTGAGACATTAAATATATAAAATATAATTAACATAATATATTTTTTCAATTATATAATTCAACAAAAAATATCGTTAAATCATAAATAATAATAATTTAAATAAATTACTGTTACTTAAAAAAATTAATTAATTAAATAAATAAATACATAATTCTGAAAATATAACCTCTCGATTCTAATTCATCGTCTGAGTTTACCAACTGTTATAAATATGCGCAAGCATAAATTCTGCGGAGCTATTTGTACGGACACACGTTGCAAACGTAAGATTATTCGTTCCGTCAGCTAACGAGGTACGATCCATAAAATAACGAGGTGATATATCGCTCGGCTCGTGGAAACGATCACGTATCAGGTGATCACTTACAGGGAAAATCAGGTCGGACGTAAAAAAAGGCGTAGGAGAACGACTATGGGCCCATCGAAGCTAATGAGAAGTAAGAGGCTACCCGGTAGCGTATCAGCGATAGTACCTCCTGATTTTTATTAGTCTCGTCTAATAACTTCTGTTGCACGCTGGAATTAAGTAGCATTACGTTGCCGCGTCAAATGTGAAATTAACTGAAAGATATTCCCTGAATTTATTTTTCATCATAGCAGTAATCAATCTCCTCGAATAGAATTACCTGATTATGTGCATTAATCATGTATTTCTCAGAAATAAAAATCTCTCTCTCTCTCTCTCTCTCTCTCTCTCATGTAATTACTTAAAATAATAAAATGTTCCAAATGTCTAACTGTCAAAAAATTAAATCTTTAACTATATGAATAATTTGACGCAAATGGCACATTCGACATAATTAAAACATTTATAATAATTATGAAATTTGTTAATATAGTTGCAATTAATATTAATAATATCATACATATTACATATATCATAATACAATATATAATATCATATACATATATGATAATATTATATGTTGTATTATAATATACATATATCATGCTTAAAAAAATAAAAGAAACAATATTTAAATGTCAATATAAATTTGATATATAGTAACGTAAAAATGTATCAACTTAAGAAATTTCAGTTATTTTAAAATAGATTCTGTTCAAACTATGTTCAAAGAATCGAATAATAAAACAGTTTTGAGAGAGAAAAATATTTGATTCAGCTAACAATCCATTGCTCGCAGATATTTCTTATACAAGAGACGGTTAAAGTTCACAGTAAAATCCGATGAGATATCAGATCAGTAAAATGGATTTTTCCATTGATATCTACTGCTCGATAGTGAATGGAACAATGCTGGCAAACAGCAGGCACGCGACATTCACGGAAGATTGGCAAATTGCCAGTATCAACTGCTTAATCCTTAAGTGCACAATGTGTCACGTTGTGATATCGTTTGTTCAAGAAACAATATCGCATTCCTAACAATTTTCATAAAATTGATACTTCTATTGTATTAACATATTTTTATTGTATTTAAAAATTATTGTCGTTATCTATAAATAAGATAGTTTCGGGATTTCACAGCTAATTTGCAGAAGATATAAATACAACAAGATAATATTAGAATTTTCTCTTTAAAATTATTTCGTAAATTATTTCATGTTAATTTTTTTATATATGTGATTGTATTTAAATTTTGGGTTCAAATAACTAACAAAGTTTAAAACTTTTTCTGTAAGTGTAGTTTTTTTTTATCTGTTTATCTTCTAACTGCACTGCTAACTGTTTAAAACTGGCAAACATTTTACAGACAGAACATGCATTTCACGGAGTACTAGTTTAACGTTTTGCTGCTTAAAAAGTTGCACCTTTTAATGAAATAGTATACAAAATTCTGATGTATTGCTTTTTACGATTTGCGAAAGAAAATATATTCTCGATGATTTGAAAACTCTATTTCGCAAATTCGTGCATTTAAATTTTCTAGTTTTTGTTGCTGCTGTTAATCTTTTTCCGAAGCCCGTTATTATGTTAACTATCATTTTTTTATCCAGTTTTATTTCGAAATATCATAAAAATTTAAATATTTAGGAATTAACTAGATAAAACTTTATTTAGCAAACAAGTAAAGACAAAGAAATACGAGTAAACGAAATTGTGTTAGATAGCCAATAAGAAATAGAAGAGTCATCCCTATGGTGCCATTCAGACCAATTTTTATAGATCCCAATTCGAGGCTCAAGTAAGAGAGAAAAAGAAAAGTATAGGAAGAGACGCATGAACAATACAAAAAGAGAGAAAGATACGAAGAGAAAAAGAGAAGACTGTGAGAATTTGCGGACTCACAGAGAGAGAAAGAAGGGGGGGAGCAGAGAGAGAGAGAAGGAATAGACAGGCTCGTAATGCTCGGCAAAGGCCATTTACTGGTGACAGAGACAAATAGAACCAGGTAAGTTCTAGGAGGAGGGTCCATGTGAGAAAGGGAGACTCTGCGTGTGTCTAGTTAGACGAAGCAGAAGAAAAGGAAGGACGAAGAAGCTCGCGAGAATGCACGAGAATGCATTCCGTCACGACGTGCCCTTTACGACAGTGCTGCGACTCGATCTGCGGGTGCCCTTCGTGCTCTTTTAATAATTTCATGACAAACATTCTATATCTTGCAAACAAGTTCTCATAGAAGAAACAAATTCTCCGTAATAAAACAAAGTTATATATATGAAGTATCATACATGTCTTTTAACAGGTATGCTTGCAAATTTTGTTATTACGATTAATTCGAAATTATTAGTATATTGAAGTGAAAAGTTTTTACTTTACAAATCCGAAAAAGTTTGATTAGGCAGTGAACGAATAACAATTAAGTTTGTAACAAACGATGTATTGTATGCATTTAAAATGCTTCAATCAAGGAGATAGCTCCCTAATTTGCAACTCGAAAGGACTAACGCGACAGTGCGTATGTGTGTACTTGCATACATGTGGATTAATATCGGGTGCGATTAATAATGGGGTGGGTTTATAAACTTCGATTACGACGGACGCGCGTGCGAGCGACCGCTCGTTGCGTATTATACGATCGCCCGTATAAACCGCCTATCGCAGGTCGAAGTAGATAACGATGCTCGCTTACTGTCGAAAGTCGCGCATGATCGTTATCCAGTGAACCAGGGCGCGTATGCGCTGAAAATAATACAGAGTTGTCCAAAATAAATCGTGCAATTCTAATTATTAGAGATATGATTCGACCATAATATCAAGAGGAAAGATAATATTATTGGGACAAATTATGTACTTACTCTTTTTCTCTTTCTTTTCCAATATTTTTTTTCTATTTATTCAATATAAAGTAGATATTTAAAAAAATTATAGATTCTTTTTTTTTCTCTCCAATTTTAAAAAAGAGTTTTGCTAAAAAGTATGTTTCTTTATAAATCTTTATAAAATAAATTTTAGAACTGATAACGATTCTTCCTGAAAAGACTATTTGTCGAAAAATTAATTAACAGGAAAACAATTTTGAAACAATTTTCTCTATATTTTACACGAAAACCAATAAGATTTCATGGAAATTCGTTCGTGCATTTCGGACTCTAAATGTAGTTGACGTCCAAAGCTGTTCTCGGTCCTTGTCGAAACGTCCTGTACAGTGTGTCCCTAGCGAATTCGGAGCCACCTTGCACACGCCCCGAACGTAATTGCAGTTCATAATCCGTAGGGCTAACGAGCGCAGTTCCGAGGCGGGCGCGCACACAATATTAATATTCGGTCGACATCAAAACGTTATTTACAGCCGCGCGTCACCAATAGTGATCCACACGCCGTTGTAAACGAATGGCTGCCAAATTGCAGAATTTGTAATCCCGGTTGGAAATTGCATTAGCAGAGATGCGCTAGCATAGAGCAAGAGAGACCAAGTTTGCTCTTCGAGTACGAAAAGGGTGACATTTCACGAAATGAATAAATGTTATAGCGTCCGTTTGTTCGAATATATTTTCTAGTTGCTTAATTTTTATAATAAAAAAAAGAAAATTTTATTTAAAAAAAGAGAGACGTGCGATGGTATTAAATAAATAGTATGTATTAACATGGGGAATCTTTAAAAAGTTTTCTTTTGTGAAGAAAGACGCGTGATAGTATCTTGTGCGATAAGAGAGAATAATTTATAGCATTTACGATTTAGGTGATATTTAATATGTTAATAAAATTTAAAATAAGTGAGATATTAACCGATAGTTACGTGTTTTTATATGGACGGTTCTTTGTTTAAATAATTGATATAAAATACGAGACAACTGTCAGTGCTTACCAGCTGTTCCTATGTCATGAGAAATAAAGTGAAAACTTGGTTTAGAAATTCAAAAACTAGAGTGAGATGAGATTCGAGAATTACAATTTGCGATTTACAAAACTTATGCTTTGAAGAAAAGCGAAAGGTGCATAGATGAATGTTAGAAAGGGCATACGTCACGAGAAAGTATAGCGGTGCGACTATCGGAGAAGGGAGAGGAGATATATCGGCGGTTGCAAGAGGGTCGGGGATGAAAAGGAAGAGGGATGTTGCTTGTACAGGGCTGCCGGTAAGCTGGATGCCTGTTAAGTTTCCCGAGTATTATAGCGTGCGCCGAAGCCCCCTGAGGGACGCTGGGGCTTCGGGGTTGGTTGTCCGGGAGGATCGACCCAGGGGTGTACTCACCGTCGTTCTGGTCTAAACCGACCTAGGAAATGGGCAGGGAGAGATGGGAGGGGTAAATGGAGACTTTTCCCCCCCTTCTCCTCATCGCTTCGTGGTGTTACCTTATAATAAAATGCGGAGATCACCAAAAGCGCACAGAGAGCCACAAATACGATACTGATAAAAAGCACATGGCATATGGATAATTAATTTGATTTTCCTTTTCCAAAAAAAGATTTAAGTAACTTTTTTAAAGATCTGTGCTATAATTTATTTAAGAAAAACTATCATATTATTTAATATATATAAATCTCTTAAAATGTTTACTTGAGATACACGAACACAGCATACTCTTTTTTCCTATTTTTTGAAATTTTTTCTGACCCAGATCTCTTTTCTTAGAAAAAAAAACTGTTTTAAAAGCGATGAGATATCTCTCAATTCGCAATGTCAAATATCTTAAAAAAAAAGAGAATATATGAATACTTACGTCATATTTCTATTTTAACGTAGCTTATAAAACTGGGGATTTGACATATTCGAAATATTTGGCTCACACATATATTTATTTGACCGAATTAGAAATAGTATATGACATTATATAACATAAGATATTGCTATATTTCGCTCAATTCTCTATATCGTTTTACTACGAAAGATTGATATTTGTATTAAGGAACATCGCATTAGACAGCACAAAAAGTTATCCGATAAAACATACATTATTGTTCCCAAATTCAAGAAAACCGATCATTTGATAGAAAGATGACTGACACTTATGAAATGGAAATGAGAGAAAAATAGGATAGAAAGAAATTTCTATCATGTTGTATTATGCTGTCCAAACTCTCGTGACAAATCGACGTTGAAACAAGGATAAAATTAAGCTACACCAGCCATAACAATTTCAAAGTGAATGGGTCACTGATTTTTTGTAGCTTACATCATCCATGTAAGTGATAAATTTGATTTCATAAAACAATAAAATATGTCAGATATTTAGATATTAATCCAACGTACTGTATAAAATAATTCAATATTCATCGCATCTTTTTCTGAATTTCGGAACATTTTAATAACTATCCTATTTTTAATAAATCCATATTTCAATGTAATTGTGTACATATTATTTCTCTCTCTTCTGATTCTCTCTTAAACTAAATTACTTCTATTCTTTTTTCATCCTCCCATTATTTTTACTATTTTCTATTCTTCTAATTTATCATGTTCATCGTTTATTATCACGCAAGATAACAGATGAAAAAACGAAGGAGAGTGTTTGGATGACATTCGTCATAATGCAACAGTCACTGGTGATGTGTCAAAACATGATGAATCGGCTAGCCGAAATAATGCAACGAAATGCGCGAGCGTGTCGGATGACCATATGGACGCATATTTGCGAGCTGTCACGTCAAGAGAAGAGCTCGACAAAACCGCCATGAGACACTTTTGTTACACAGAATATCTCGCGACATTGTGATCAGCTTCGTAATCTGATTCCTGTGAGTGATTCAAAAATCTTACATGAATATAACTCGCTTAATTCTCAACTTACAAAAATAAAATCATTTGTATCTTAGAATACAACAAAATAACTGTTTATAAAAGAAAAATATAGATATATATAACCGATAATAAAGGAATTTTTTATATAAAATCATAATTCCTTTTTATGATTAAATAACCGAAAAAGAATTTTTTTTCTTGAAAATTAAGAATTATTTTTACACATTTTGCAATTAAATTCATAATTAAATACTAAAGTTCATGTAAAATCTTTTATTTCGCAATATAGAATTAAATTAAATTTTAAAAACTACAATGTGTTCGAGACAAGTTTAAAAAAATCTGCAAAGATTATATAATTATTCAGAATCAGATCCATGTTTAAATATGACATTTTGAACTCAAAGTTATTTCAAGAATCAGATCCCGAGGTTACACACATAAAGTCGCGGAAGATACGTCCATGTATTATATAACATAATGTCGAGATATCGCTATCAGACACACCTGTCACCCAACGTAGGGCTTTCGACGACTTTCCGTTTCACCGCGAGAATTCGTACAGCATTTTCCCATCGTACGAAATAGTAGCGGTGTGTTACCATTGTATAGCGACAAATCATTCCTGTTTTTTGACGTGTCGTCAGGTAGAGCTTCCATTTCAAATGTATCATCCCGTAAATTACTTTTAGATATCAAAACGAGTCGAAATGATAAATTATACCTGCTTTTTTGTGTTAATTGCAAAATCCACTTTTCTCCCCCTACTCTCTTTTGAAATTTATCTTCAAATCTAATTGTAAATTTAAACTTGACATATATATATATATTATATATATATATATATATATATATATATATATATGTTAGATGTATAATTTTATAAATAATATAGTTTATAAAAATAAATTTAACAAATTTTTCTATTGTTTTATTTTTGTTAAATAGATTGAGCAACTTGTTTTCTCCAAAAGAAAATAATCTCGTTTCTATAGAGAAGTAATAAAGACTTTAGAAATGATTATAATGTAATGATACTCATCGTCTGCAAGTGTTATACCGAAGCACGAACGTCATCGATTGCATCGATAGTATAACACAATAAATGCACAGCTGTATATTACACGCCGCGTAATAAACGTGCATTGGAACGGTTTGATTGCAATCTGCAGCGAATAAATTTTTAGAGTGAAAATCATCCCACCATTAGGCATCGACTTCTGCAATTAATCATTCTAGTAATTGCCATGATTATCGCGCAACTTCTGTCATGCAATTAATGATGTAAAAAATTATGTTTCTGTGAAAAAAGCTACACGTTATGAGCTGGTATCGTACAAATCTTTGCACGATATTTATCGTAAAACGGCATTACAAGTTATATGTATATGTACATAGAATGCTCCGAAAGTTAATGACACAATATGTCGCGAATTTCAAATCGATTTCTCTTTGAAGGAAAAAGAAGCATTATAATATGTATTATACTTTTTACAATATTCAACATAAAAATTTAATATATATGTATATAATTAAGTCTCAAGTCAATTACTTTGAAAAAATAAAATTTATTTGTGCATTTAAGTAAACAGTAAGACTTTACTTAATTGTTCTGCAAAAGTTAGCATAAAACTTTTCATTTTTAATATTTCAAAAACTATTTGATGCTACGAGAGACATTTCAGGAAAAATACATTTATGTTGAGTGAAAAAAAATCTATGACTATCAGCTTGAAACTTTGAAGTTTCTGGGATACTTTATATACTTTATATTTTAACCGTAACCACGTAAATACGAGAGAGATCGAACGTGCTTTTGCGAGAATCCCACGTTTAATACACTTTAGACGACTTTTAAATCATCTGGCGGAGCCTGTCGCATAAAGCTCTAGAGCCTTGCCCCAAGCTTGCGGGGTAACTTAAGGCTTTTCCAACCCGTCTCTAATCCAGTTTTGATTATAAATCACTTAAAGCCGCCGTCCCGAGACGGCGAAACGAAGTTTTCGAAGGCTGCGTCGCGTCGCGTCCACATTTACCGACTTGCCCAGTCGCGCCGTAATTGAAGGATTTATCTAGAAAAGCGCTGCGCGTAGAGAGAGATAGAGAGAAAGAGAGAGAAACAGAGGATGTGGGTGGACGGACTCGAGAGAGACAACTTTTTTTTTAACCTGTCCGAGAAGATTCCGAGGTTTTATCTTACCTCTACTGTTATATCAACTCTGTCGATCAATTCCATCACGTGATAAACGTGCTGTTCATTGCGAAGGCGATGTAAATCAAACTACGAAAAGTAATTTTACGCGAGGTGCGGTTACAAATTGAAACGGCGTGTCCATTTTAAATGGGATTATCTCAAGTTGATTTACGTTCTTTTCAAAATGAACTGCAACTCGAAGCTCCGCCAAATTGCTACGTCTTCCTATAACATCGTCTGTGCGTGCTTATATTTAGAGCTGCGCGTCACATGTTGCAATAAAACGCACGCAATTCATTGTCCATGAGAAAAGACGAAACGAGATTTCTGGGTTGCTATGATTTACGATGAAGGCTAAATGCTAATAATATGATGGCATAAATATATTCACTCGCAATTTAACTTTGTACATATAAAAAATATACGTAAAAACATAGAAAATATATAAAAATTAAAGAGAGATTGGCAAATTTAGAAATATACATTATAATATATTATTTGGAACATCTCTTTTTAAAGAAAATATTTAAAAATATCTTATTATAAGCGCAAAATTTTAATATATCTCGTGTAAATGTCTTGCTAGCTTTTTAGTCATAAATATATCAATATTTTATAAAGTAGGGAAAGAAATACTATTGATTATATGCTTTCTTTTTATTAATAAGCGACAAAATAGCCTATAACAAAAGTGTTATTAAATAGATACTGAAACTAAAAGCGGTATTAACTCGCGCGGACCGAGCGACAAATGTATTTCATAAACAAAGAAAAAGGAAAATATGCTGAGAAAGGCTATGCAAGACCTCGTTAAATTAATTTTCATTGGAAGGGTTAACGAGGCGGCCGGCCTGTCAATGCGATTAAACCCATCGAGATGCACTTTATTGATTATATTTCCGTCGTGCCTTTCGCACAGATGCTACCCGAGCGGATTTACATTAACTAGGACTATAATAGTGTATTTTTTGTTTGGCCATTCGATCACAAATGAGTCCGTTTATCGTACAGATCAATTTTTATAACATTAAGTATAATTTACTTCTGATAATATACTTGTAAATTGATGCAAATCAATAGCATTTTTTCATAATTTTATTTGCAATATTTTTAATAATTCGGTAAATGTTCAGATTAACTTACACCTCACGAATCGTTTTCATTTTCACATATATTATAGAGGGCACTTTCTTAAGTAATAAGCACTTTGAATTTTGTGGCTCTCTCTTCTGGTTCCAGAGATATACAATTTTAAAGTTTCACAGTTTTAATTCTTATTACCATTGATTTTACTTTTGTTTCTTTTGCCTATATATATAATAAAATATATTTTTGTAATTTCTGTTAACGACTTTTTCGATCGGACCTAGTCTTGGAATTTAAATAAATTTTTTTTACATATTTATTATATATCTATACTTCTTTTTTCTAAATGTTTATAAAAGTGACATATTATCTGTTAATTGGAAACTCTTTCTCATTACATTCGAAACTACTATTCTCATTATTACATTTCTAACGTTCTTCACTTTCTCACTTCGAATCTACATGACAATATATCCGACATATTATGTAACATTCAGCGTTCCAAAAATGGTACCGTGAGATCAAATGGGTTAATATCGACTGAATCATAGTAAATCGCCTTGCCGAGCCGCGAGTTAGAGCCAATTTGTACTTATCTAAAATGATACATCGCGCAAGGCTCTTCTTCCTAAACATGTCGCAGCAATATCAAATCGCAACAGGCGCGCATTACGTCAGGTTAGCAGGTGATTCATAGCGGATAACATCGCGCCGAGATAATTGCGATCGTTATGCGCAAACAAAGACGAGTAAAGCCGCTAAGCGTGTATATAACGAGACGTCGTATCGACTTCTCGAATCTACCGCACGAGCACTGAAGCAGAGTTCACTCATCTTTGAGCGGGAATGACGTGCGCTGAAACATCATATCCGCCGACACAAAGCTCGTCAAAAGTAGCATAGATATAAGTAGCATCGATATCAAAAATACTTAAAGCCAATTCCTACGAAATTCGTCGATTAAAATTTTAATTATATTTTAACAGCCCTCTTTTTCTCTCTCTTTTTTCCTCTCTTCTAAATGCTTTTGGTTAGCAAGAAACGAAGAAACAATTAAACTATGGTTAAAATATCTTTTAACCGAGTAGACCTATTAACATACGTAACATGTCATAGATAGCTTCATTTGTGGGAAACCGCAACGCCAGAAGAAACGGTTAGACGAGAAAGAAGCCGCTCTCTTGCACGGATATAAAAATACTTCGAGTTTCCGAGGGAGCGCGAGTTTAAGTCCCGCTTTCTCGCCGTCTAATTTTCCCATCCTGTGCGGAGAAGCTGTGTGCAAAAGCTGACGCGCAAGCTACGCCCAAAGACACACATATATACGATACATATACATATTTAGAAACGCGACTCGGTGCGACTTGTCCCGTAATCTTTTTGCCGAGGAAAATACGCGGCGATACTATCTCTCGACGAGATTGTTCGCCACAAAACTCGGTCCAGCCAGCGGCGTGCGTATCGTTGCCACCAGCGTCATTTTGCTTACGAGTAAGAACCATTTCCGGGGATAAAGATGCGATATCCGCGCGATAACTCGCGAATACGGGGGTAGCGGTGAATTTTTTCCAAGCGAAAGTGCCGGCGAAGAGAGGACGATCGGAGGGCAAAGTAAGCCACAAGCCCGCCGGCCAATGTAATTTCATCCACTTTTTATTGGCGCGAAGCGGACTTTAAGGCCTTAAGCCACTTAGATTTAATAGCATGACCGCGTTATATGTTCGGTCGTACGTTCTGGCTAGGTCGACGAGAAAAGAGAAAAGCAGAAGGGAGAACAAAATAGAATAGAATAGAGATGGAGAAGGAAACGAGTTTATCGAAAAAAAAAAAAATATATTATAATATTATATGCTAATTATATGCAAGCCAGAACTGCTATCATAATATTGTTTTATTTTAACACGTCAAAACTTTATATATTACGCGAAAGAATCCAATTAAATTTTAATAAAGAGAAACACCACTTAGGTTTCTCAAATTTTTCTTGATATAAAAAATCTCTCTATCGGTGTTATTCGCTAAATGTATATATATTAAAAAATAATTTATACAAAGATTTGATGATAAATAACGTTATAATATATTGGAAACTACAATCAAAGTTCAATAATTTTAGATTATTTAACAGAAAATATTATAAAGTTCAAATTGATAATTGAGATTGTTGCGTAAATGGAAAAAGGTAATGATCTTTCTGATAATAAAAGTGAGACACCGAGTGTGACTCAAGCTACATTTATAATATAATGATCCAGGTAATGACTTGTTTACGAATAGATTACGTATAGATTGCATACGCAAATGATAATAATAGGGAAGCGGGGAGAAAAGAGAGAGAGAAAGAGAGAAAGAAGAAACATCGATTGAGAGTTGCACACGCGAGATACGAAGCGGATTAAATTGTGTAATCCATTACATGTGCCGGTAAAAAGAGCAGAAACGGAGAATAGGCTCGCACGTGAAACGGAACGGAGCGAATGGAGGAGCTCTCTCGCACCGAATTGTAACGTTCTACTCTCGTATTAACCTAGTTCAGTTCGGCGGGCTCTTTATTGATTCCGATGTCGGCACGACGGTGTGAACGAAATCTCATTCTTCAGCAAGTTCAACGGCTTCGAGCCGTGGTGAGCGTGCACTTTGTCAGTGGCGTGTAACGGATCGATTATTGGGAACGTCGAATGACCTCGCTCCGAAAACCACGCTCTCTGTGTCGATGGAGCTGCATTGCCAGATCGAACGATTTTCCAGATAGCTCGAGATCAACTATATTGACATAGGAAATAGGTGTCACAATATCTCGAACGTGACACTGTCTATTTTGTTTACAAACTTGATTATATTAATTCCATGGAACAAATAATATTTTAACAAATTTTAATCATATTAAAGATATATAATTCTTTATAAACATAAATTTATTTATTTTTTTTAAATAGTTGTATTTTTAAATCTAAATATGTTTTATATATATATATATATATATATATATATATATATATATATATCCATTCTTTTTCGCAAGTATAAAATTCTCAAAAAGTGGGTGCTTATTAGCCTTGTTGCATTACTGTTTTCTGTCACGAGAGGCCAGAAAGCATTTTCAGGCCGTATTTCGGCCGTAAAGCGATACGCT
>NW_021853696.1:737525-738822 GCF_003651465.1 Formica exsecta
ATATATATATATATATAAAGAACTATTTAGCAACTTTAAATATTTTACTATAATATAAGTTAAAAAGGCCTTTGTAATTAGAAATTAATATTTAATTAGTCTGATATCCTAGACGTATGATAATATATGTTATCAATTTATCAAGGCACACACAAATATTAGGAGATAACTGAAATAAGTCTAAAATTTAAAATAAAGTCCGATTTGATATAATAATTAATGACCTATGCTCTAGTCAACAGTCCTAACAAAATTACTGAAATAATGAAAATAAAACTTATGTACATGTTTCATAAAAGTCTAGTATATCTCAGTTCCTTTCATTCTATCTTTCCGTCTGATCTTTATACTGTTCCATATTACTCGCGGCGCTTATGATATCCCCGTCCATAATAATTCACGCTAATTAACAGGTTGGATGTGACGGAAAGCACCACAAAGTGGCTCTCGACATACTCAAATTCAAGATGTTAAGATACTCTTCTTAGAGCAAAGAAAATTAATTCGTGCAGCGAGAGAGAAAGATTTTAGTCTCAAGAAATAAATTCATGAAAATAGCGCACCGTGCGAGAACGCGATCTAAAACTGTGAACGAGATCTGGAATTGTTAATAAAATTTCCGTCCATGGACATCAAGTTTATCAAAAAATGAAAAAAAGAAAAAAAAAAGAAAATTCGATACAAGAATGAGAGACACAAAAAAATGCGATAAGTGACGGATATATCTACTAATGTCTGCAGCTACTGATCGCCGTCAGCTATCTTTTTTAATTAATTATCATATCTGACAGTTGAGGTTCATCCATATTAGTCAGTTCCTGAAAGAATACAAAGTGCCTCGTTACAATTCGACCGTGAGATTCTTGGGAAATATCACAGTCGAAACCTAAATGCGGAATTATTACGTCGTATGTGACGCAATCCAATTATCATGAAAAGAATATAAATCATAAGACTTAAGAATTTTTAATTATTAAGATAAAAGAATATATGTATATCTATAAATTTTTATCTTATTATATCTCTTTCAACACATAAACTATTTAAAATTTTTTTTATGACTTTAACTAGCAAATGGTGATAATAAACGATAATTTATAACAAAGTTTCATTAGAGCGTGAACATCTTTGAGACTATTAGTATGTGATATTACTGTGCAAATATATATTCACACATTTATTATTTATGATCTTTTTACTTATGCCCCTCTTCTCCGAACAATTCAGATACGCGTTTTTCGCACATACATTCAAGTCACCGCATTATCCTCGGTAAAAATACTGCCACGCATTCCTG
>NW_021853696.1:739226-742788 GCF_003651465.1 Formica exsecta
CAGCATTTCGTAATGTGCAGTTTTCCTAGTGATAACAGTTCGGTGCAGCTAAAGAAAAATGGTCGCGTAACGCGGCGTCTCGACGTAATACGTTTCACGACAGGACACACGTTTTTTCGCTTTACAGGCTGAAAACGGATAAATTCCCGTGCGTCGATTTTCTCGCATAACAAGCGGCTAATGTAACCGCAAGCGCATACGTAAGAAGCGCCCCGTCCGATGTAACGTGACTCTCTCAAGGTTAACCAAGGTAGACTATCTCTCTCATATCCGCTTTATCGAATTTTCTGCAACGACGAAGATGATCGATCCGTTCGATAAGTAACGCGAGTCCCTCCGTTTTCCCAGGAGGCTTCAAATAATCGCGCAACGGCACTCAACGCCGCTAATCGATAGGTATTATTTCCTGGATCGTTCGGAAAATCGCTTGGCAATTTGCATTCGATTTATATTCCGAGAACAAGACAGACTATAATGCTTTGCAGCGGAGATTAAGTCGTTGGATCTTCTTGAGTTAAGAATAATTCGAAGACCTCGCGGGACAGAATAGTAATAAAGTGATAGTTCCAACTTCCAGGCTAAACTTCGGTAAAACGTTCTATATTCAAAGCCTTAATTCATTTTAAAACAATGCAAACTCAAATAGGTTAATTGGAATTAGCCGATGAATGAAATACATAATTTCCTTCCGTTCTCCCGATTCTCTAGTAATATACACATTTAATATCTATTACAGAATCGTGGAAATAAATTATATTTATTACATTTATCATCACACACACATGTGAAAGGCTTATTTCACATTCTCTCTTAATATTATATTACTAAATATAACAGAATTATTAATTTTTATCATTTGAGATTCATTGCATTACCCCTTTTATCTAATCGATTCAATTAATCCTTGAATCTTTAAAACAAATTTTGAGATTGAACTTGATTTATAAGTTTTTTAACATTCTATTATATTTTATTTCTTTTTTCATATATAATCTTATTTATAATGTCTTGTAATTTTGCTTATGCTAATCTCACAAAAAAGTGTCATTGTACCTGACAATTTTTTCGAATTAATAAAACTTCGTACAATATCCATCAACCGATTATTATTTGCCGGACACTTGTTGTAATTTGCATTCGATTGATATTCCGAGATTAACAAACACGACACTTCAACCGGGACATTAAATCTCCCGTTTCTCGCTTCGAGCTCTCACGAATTAAGCCGAAGGTGGCTGGAGAGTCTCGAGAAGAACCTGTAGAAGCGATTCGGCTTGCTACACGATATTTTGTTTCGTAAAGTGTTTTCAAGCTTATAATTTTCAAGAATAGATTCCTGTATTTTCTGGTAGACATCGCGCATACTTGAGTAATGGCGTCATGCAACAACCAACCATAAGCGATTGTTACTATGTACTATATGAAGCTAAACATTTGTTGCGATTTGCATTCCCTTGATGTATGCTAGAATAACAAACATTACTGCTCCTCTCAACGCGGATATTAAATATGGCTTCTCGCCGGTTAACCCGAAGGTCTCGTACGAGGATAGAATGAAGAAGCGTGATTCGATTTGCTATATGAACTCTGATATTTGTCTCAACGCCTTAGAATATATAATTCTTCTAAATCCGGTATTTTCAGCAAAATAATGCCTCGCAGAATCGAGTAACGGCTTTCCACCGCATCTAAGTGATTGGTATTCTTACACGAGACCGGAAAGCTGTGATTTGCATTTGATTTGTGAAAGTCTGGGAAAATCTGCTCACGATAATCTCGATGGATTCCACTACAAAAATTAAGTCCCCACGAATCCCTCTACAATTCAATAAAAGCTGCTCGAAAAGATCCGAAATAGAATATGTGTACACACACCCACACGCACATTCTTTTTTAAAGATCTCAACGAGATGAAAAAAGCATGAAAAGATCCTACGTAATTTTTCCATAGAAATTACAGTTTACTATTCTATTAACAAAAGTCTCAAAAAAATTAATTTGCAAATGTGATGTATATAATTCAACATAAAGTAACGTGTGTAATCACACGATGTGTAATATTTTTTTTATTTTTTATTTTTTTTGCAGATCTCGAAAAGAAGAGAAAATAAAAAGCTATATATATATTTTTTTCTTATACAAAATATGAATACTTTTAAAAAAGCTTTTTGTTGAATTAAAGACAAATAGAAAAATAATCCGCGCGAGAGTACGAGGAGAAAAATATATTTTAACAAAAAGTAGCTTTAGTATATATTTTGCATATATTATTCATCTTTTTAAAAAAATTGAATAAAATAGAATGGAATGTTCCAAAAATAATCTTTTTCAAATAATCAAAATCTATCTATTCATTATTAATAAAATATCATTTATCACAAAATTCTATCCGAACTAATTTTTTTCGTGAAAAAGACATGTACGATTTAAACATTATATATAAAAATTTATAAAATAATTCATCTTATGTTAGATAAAAGCTAACTGGAAGATGGATAAATATAGATGCAAAACGTTATGTGCTTCTTTGATTGCTATCTCAATGAGGTAGTTCATCCGTAGCCAATAAACGACAAAACAATACTTTCGTATTCTGGAAAACAGGATGCTAGAGATCTCTCGTTCGAGTATTGCACGGTAAAAGAAACAATCTCGCAAATCAATCTCGCAAGCGGTTACAAACATAGCCAACTAGCAAAAATTTCCAATAAAAAGCAGTTAAAAAATAAGAGTAAA
This sequence comes from Formica exsecta, assembly GCF_003651465.1. Classification (NCBI taxonomy): domain Eukaryota; kingdom Metazoa; phylum Arthropoda; class Insecta; order Hymenoptera; family Formicidae; genus Formica; species Formica exsecta. The sequence goes on from NW_021853696.1 coordinate 741,963, forward strand.
GTGAATCTTTCAAATATTTATCAATTCATAAATTAGTAATTAAATTACTATTGCTGATATAGAATTATAAGAAATTATTATTTAAATTTTTTTGAAAAAGAAAAGAATAAATTAAAGCTCCAAGATATGGATTATTATTTCCATGACTTTATAGTTTTCGTTGATTGGTTTTCTCGATACTGGAAACTCATAAGAAATAATATTGACGCGGATATAAGTTCTCGGTCGGACTTCATAAGAAAAAAATTAGCGCGAGGATAGTCGAGCAGAAAGTTGAGCAAAATTAAAAATTGCGTTGGTCGACAGCGGTTACAATAATGTCTCCTGTATTATCGATAAACGCAGAGAATTTCCAGCAAATTCGCGCTGACGCAGAAACATATATATATATATATAGTATATGTGCATGCTTCATATGGAAATACCTGTTCCATTCAGGGTCATTAACTCTCGTCCGGAATCCAGATGTTTTTATCATTGTGTGAACAGGAGAGAATATCAAATTTATTACCTTTGTGAAATTAACACCTCATTTTCAGAATTTCTGAAAATGAATATAACTGATAAAATTCTGGCTCTTTTCTAAAGAACTCTGAGAGTGTCTAATATATTTCAAAAAAAGTTCTGGCAATTTTATATATATATAATATATATATATATATAAAGAGAGAGAGAGAAAGAGAGAAAGAGAGATTTTACAGAAGCGAACGTATTACGATTATTCGTCATCTTAAAATTTATCCAAGACATACATCTAATAAATGAAAATAAAGGTTATTAAAGTAAGTAGTTGATATTAATCAACTGTAGAATTCCAGTATTTTTT
>NW_021853696.1:743576-773211 GCF_003651465.1 Formica exsecta
CAGCATTTCGTAATGTGCAGTTTTCCTAGCGATAACAGTTCGGTGCAGCTAAAGAAAAATGGTCGCGTAACGCGGCGTCTCGACGTAATACGTTTCACGACAGGACACACGTTTTTTCGCTTTACAGGCTGAAAACGGATAAATTCCCGTGCGTCGATTTTCTCGCATAACAAGCGGCTAATGTAACCGCAAGCGCATACGTAAGAAGCGCCCCGTCCGATGTAACGTGACTCTCTCAAGGTTAACCAAGGTAGACTATCTCTCTCATATCCGCTTTATCGAATTTTCTGCAACGACGAAGATGATCGATCCGTTCGATAAGTAACGCGAGTCCCTCCGTTTTCCCAGGAGGCTTCAAATAATCGCGCAACGGCACTCAACGCCGCTAATCGATAGGTATTATTTCCTGGATCGTTCGGAAAATCGCTTGGCAATTTGCATTCGATTTATATTCCGAGAACAAGACAGACTATAATGCTTTGCAGCGGAGATTAAGTCGTTGGATCTTCTTGAGTTAAGAATAATTCGAAGACCTCGCGGGACAGAATAGTAATAAAGTGATAGTTCCAACTTCCAGGCTAAACTTCGGTAAAACGTTCTATATTCAAAGCCTTAATTCATTTTAAAACAATGCAAACTCAAATAGGTTAATTGGAATTAGCCGATGAATGAAATACATAATTTCCTTCCGTTCTCCCGATTCTCTAGTAATATACACATTTAATATCTATTACAGAATCGTGGAAATAAATTATATTTATTACATTTATCATCACACACACATGTGAAAGGCTTATTTCACATTCTCTCTTAATATTATATTACTAAATATAACAGAATTATTAATTTTTATCATTTGAGATTCATTGCATTACCCCTTTTATCTAATCGATTCAATTAATCCTTGAATCTTTAAAACAAATTTTGAGATTGAACTTGATTTATAAGTTTTTTAACATTCTATTATATTTTATTTCTTTTTTCATATATAATCTTATTTATAATGTCTTGTAATTTTGCTTATGCTAATCTCACAAAAAAGTGTCATTGTACCTGACAATTTTTTCGAATTAATAAAACTTCGTACAATATCCATCAACCGATTATTATTTGCCGGACACTTGTTGTAATTTGCATTCGATTGATATTCCGAGATTAACAAACACGACACTTCAACCGGGACATTAAATCTCCCGTTTCTCGCTTCGAGCTCTCACGAATTAAGCCGAAGGTGGCTGGAGAGTCTCGAGAAGAACCTGTAGAAGCGATTCGGCTTGCTACACGATATTTTGTTTCGTAAAGTGTTTTCAAGCTTATAATTTTCAAGAATAGATTCCTGTATTTTCTGGTAGACATCGCGCATACTTGAGTAATGGCGTCATGCAACAACCAACCATAAGCGATTGTTACTATGTACTATATGAAGCTAAACATTTGTTGCGATTTGCATTCCCTTGATGTATGCTAGAATAACAAACATTACTGCTCCTCTCAACGCGGATATTAAATATGGCTTCTCGCCGGTTAACCCGAAGGTCTCGTACGAGGATAGAATGAAGAAGCGTGATTCGATTTGCTATATGAACTCTGATATTTGTCTCAACGCCTTAGAATATATAATTCTTCTAAATCCGGTATTTTCAGCAAAATAATGCCTCGCAGAATCGAGTAACGGCTTTCCACCGCATCTAAGTGATTGGTATTCTTACACGAGACCGGAAAGCTGTGATTTGCATTTGATTTGTGAAAGTCTGGGAAAATCTGCTCACGATAATCTCGATGGATTCCACTACAAAAATTAAGTCCCCACGAATCCCTCTACAATTCAATAAAAGCTGCTCGAAAAGATCCGAAATAGAATATGTGTACACACACCCACACGCACATTCTTTTTTAAAGATCTCAACGAGATGAAAAAAGCATGAAAAGATCCTACGTAATTTTTCCATAGAAATTACAGTTTACTATTCTATTAACAAAAGTCTCAAAAAAATTAATTTGCAAATGTGATGTATATAATTCAACATAAAGTAACGTGTGTAATCACACGATGTGTAATATTTTTTTTATTTTTTATTTTTTTTGCAGATCTCGAAAAGAAGAGAAAATAAAAAGCTATATATATATTTTTTTCTTATACAAAATATGAATACTTTTAAAAAAGCTTTTTGTTGAATTAAAGACAAATAGAAAAATAATCCGCGCGAGAGTACGAGGAGAAAAATATATTTTAACAAAAAGTAGCTTTAGTATATATTTTGCATATATTATTCATCTTTTTAAAAAAATTGAATAAAATAGAATGGAATGTTCCAAAAATAATCTTTTTCAAATAATCAAAATCTATCTATTCATTATTAATAAAATATCATTTATCACAAAATTCTATCCGGACTAATTTTTTTCGTGAAAAAGACATGTACGATTTAAACATTATATATAAAAATTTATAAAATAATTCATCTTATGTTAGATAAAAGCTAACTGGAAGATGGATAAATATAGATGCAAAACGTTATGTGCTTCTTTGATTGCTATCTCAATGAGGTAGTTCATCCGTAGCCAATAAACGACAAAACAATACTTTCGTATTCTGGAAAACAGGATGCTAGAGATCTCTCGTTCGAGTATTGCACGGTAAAAGAAACAATCTCGCAAATCAATCTCGCAAGCGGTTACAAACATAGCCAACTAGCAAAAATTTCCAATAAAAAGCAGTTAAAAAATAAGAGTAAAGTGAATCTTTCAAATATTTATCAATTCATAAATTAGTAATTAAATTACTATTGCTGATATAGAATTATAAGAAATTATTATTTAAATTTTTTTGAAAAAGAAAAGAATAAATTAAAGCTCCAAGATATGGATTATTATTTCCATGACTTTATAGTTTTCGTTGATTGGTTTTCTCGATACTGGAAACTCATAAGAAATAATATTGACGCGGATATAAGTTCTCGGTCGGACTTCATAAGAAAAAAATTAGCGCGAGGATAGTCGAGCAGAAAGTTGAGCAAAATTAAAAATTGCGTTGGTCGACAGCGGTTACAATAATGTCTCCTGTATTATCGATAAACGCAGAGAATTTCCAGCAAATTCGCGCTGACGCAGAAACATATATATATATATATAGTATATGTGCATGCTTCATATGGAAATACCTGTTCCATTCAGGGTCATTAACTCTCGTCCGGAATCCAGATGTTTTTATCATTGTGTGAACAGGAGAGAATATCAAATTTATTACCTTTGTGAAATTAACACCTCATTTTCAGAATTTCTGAAAATGAATATAACTGATAAAATTCTGGCTCTTTTCTAAAGAACTCTGAGAGTGTCTAATATATTTCAAAAAAAGTTCTGGCAATTTTATATATATATAATATATATATATATATAAAGAGAGAGAGAGAAAGAGAGAAAGAGAGATTTTACAGAAGCGAACGTATTACGATTATTCGTCATCTTAAAATTTATCCAAGACATACATCTAATAAATGAAAATAAAGGTTATTAAAGTAAGTAGTTGATATTAATCAACTGTAGAATTCCAGTATTTTTTTTTTTTTTTGCCTAGCCTCTTCTCTTTCTAATATCGCAACCAGCAGCGCCAGGTATTTACATTCACTTCCGGCGTCCTAGTGCCCTTATGCCACGTTCACAGAGGTATCAGCGCGTGACGGGAAGCGGCGACACGCGATTCTTCCCATCAGCGATTAGGATAGCCTAGTCTAGTATTCCGTGTAACGCAGAGCAGAGGAACGAGACCACACAATGGATTATATAAACTGTATATACACATGTTTTCGCTGCATTGTTATTTCTGTCATGTCTAACATATTATTCATAAAAATAAAAATAAAATAATAAATGTAAATTACTTACATGTACAAAATATATATTTTAATGAATACAAAGAATAATAATAATTATATATCTAATAAATAAAAATTCGAACAATCTAAATACGAAAGAATTAACACACTATCTGAACAATTTAAAGATAATCTATATGTTATAATGTCAATAAATAAACTTGTAAAATATGGCATACAGAGCCGAATCAAATGTAATTTAGATAGAATAATTTCAAACTTCAATCTACAATTGGCATTCATAACAATCAAAATAAAATAGCACAAACAAAAATAAGCTTTGTTAAATTTAGAAATCGATTCAAATTTCACAAATGCATAAAGTTGCAGTAATAGAAAATAATGTGTTTTTGATCGATCCAATTAGTGTAACCTCGTAATAAAAAATAATGTGTTTTCGATCGATCCAATTAGTGTGTAAATTCGTTCATTCATTCATTTTACATCCAGAAAATTCTTAAAAAGATAGAGAATTCTTTCAGAGCAGAAAATATTGCAAGATGCAATGTGCAGATTTGTTCTTAAACATAATCAGAGACAGGGAGAAAATAACAAAGTATAATATTACGATAATGACGTAATCGGTATCTACAGATCTATTATTTGACTAGCTCGGAAAATAATGAATGCAGTTAGTCGCGTAACTTTATGATGAGCAAAAATAATCGTCCGTATATTGAAAATTTGTGTTAATTACAACCCTGATAACCGCAAAGTAATTTCACTTATATTGCGCATGACGTAATCTTAGAAATATTTCGTCGCAATCTCGATTACGTGACATCGAGATAATGGATAGAGAGAGAGAGAGAGACAGAGAGAGACAGAGAGAGACAGAGAGAGAGAGAGAGAGAGAGAAAGAGAGCGCACAGAGATTCAACTAACCATTCTGTTTGTAAACAAATAAATAAATAGACTCATCGATACAGAAACAAAATTAATTTAATAAACAAATGAGAATTTTAGATATAATGTTATTTAATTATCTATAATATATATGTTCTCGAATATAAACTCGTAAATAATTATTTTTTTTAAATTATGATAAAATCATGTTATAACAAAATTTGTTTTGTAATGTATCTATTATTTTATAATATAATACTATATATCATAATTACTTTGTTATCACTTTTTAATGTGACGATTATTTATAGTGTTTCTATAAAATCAGTATATAATAAAACACATTTTATATTAAATTTCTAAGAAAAATATTGCGTCCATATATATGAGATTATATAATCGACATAAATATCAATTTATGGATATCGATAAGATATCGTAGATAAAGTAAACTGGTGGGATGATTTCTTTGAGGCAACACGGAGTGCAACCGAATTCATTTGCACACACAGTGCCGAGCTGGTATTAAAATGGAACCCCGGTATAGATCCACTATACCTATTTCGTACTTGCGGAGAAAATTGCTTTTCGTTGTTTCCACGATGACGATACGAACGGAATTATTTCGTTTGGAAGTAGAAATAATTTGCGTTCGTTTGATCCTCGCGCTCTCGCCCTGTTCATCTATCTCAATTTCCCTTTCTCTCTTTACACGACAACGCGAGATGAAAGGCAAAAGGATGTCAAAAGAGTATTCTTTCACAGTGAATAAAATCCAATGAAAGCCAGGGCATCATAAACACAGTAAGCTGATCCTTTATCGTAACGTTATATCGTTATTATACGTAGATCAAAAAAAGAATAAGAGATATAATTACACATACACAAATACTGTTTCATGTAAAATCGCAACTTTTCGATAAATTTATATAAGTTAAAATAAATTTCCTATTATGCATATTGGGAATGTTTAAATATATTGCACTAAATAATTGACAGAAAATAATTAGAAAAGTATTTTTTTACAAACTTGTTAACAAACATACCTAAAAATATATTTTTTATAAATACACTCGCGTGATTTTCGCAATATAATAATTGATAAAATATGTAATATTTACTACAGTTGATAGAATTTATATCGTATTATGTTACGTATTTATATTATATTCGTTATTCTTATTCCCTCTTTATTTTCAATTATCCGCAATCTCTGTTAACTATCCATTTTAATTATAATTATCATGTTTATAATTTAATTTCATATGTTATAATGCTAATAACACGCACATTTAAACGTTATTTGTATCATTTTAAGTTTTTATTATTATTTCCTAATGTCTCCTAATGTCCCGCGGTTTATCGCGATCCGTTTGATCTTCGCTTTGTATCTTTGACAAAAAAAAGAAAACGAAAATGAAAAAAAAGGTCGCAGATTGTGAATTATATATCAAGTATAACGTTCGGGGATGACGACTCTGATATAGCGCCCAAAAACCATCATTCCGCCCCTCCATCTCCCCAAGCTTCCCCTCGTAATAACGGTTCGTCGTTTTACAGCTGGTCGACTCTTTTATTCGAAGATCCATGCGGATGGAAGGATCCGAGGTCATTCCAGCACAGAGCTTCCCCGAGAGGAGAACAGCACCAACATTCCGTCCTGCAATTTGCTCGACATAGCCACGCCAAGAAGCCGTTTTATCGCCCGGATAAACTCGCCGGAATGAGGAACGCCTGATGTCGCAAATGGAAAGCCAACATCTACTATATTCTGTCCCCGGCTACTGTCCTGTGCGACAGGTGAGGCCGATCACACCGTTTGATTAACACGTAAAACGTTGCCAAGAAACACCTTTCTCCCAACTCGTTCCTTACGTCAATAATTAAAAAGGCCGACTCTTGCCGAGTCAACTTTTATTAAAGAACGAAACACTAAATATGTGTCCGTGAAGAACTTCATCAGAGAAACATACAGTTGATGATGTGAATTATATGATACTCAAGAATATTTATTTCGGCTTTTGAGAAACAAGCTAATTGCTTTTATCTTATGAGTTTGATACATATCCGCAGATATTTGTTAAAATAACATGTTGAAAATTAAAAAAAAACTGTCTTTGTTTTATATTTTTTCTGCTTCGATTTCACGGTATGCAATGCCATTGTCAAAAATATCAAAATAAAAAAGAAGTTATAAAGTAATAAATTAATTTATATATAGAAATGTTAGTAAGATAATAAAATTGTATCCTTCATTAAATTAAAATGCGATTTGTCACAGCTTTGATGAAAAAGTATTAGCTACTATAATCTAAGTTATCTTTTTAATCGTTTTCAAAAATTCAAAAAATATACAGTTTTTAGATAAAAACGATATTTTTTTAATATATTATTGGTTATCTCAAGTTGTCCCAAAAAATAACAGAATCGTTTTTTTAACCGATATTAAATTGCTATTTCAAACTGTTTGAAATAAAAACAAAATAAAAAATGACACAAATAAGTATAAATAATGCTCTTTCAAAAGGCGTTAACAAAATTGAATTGCCTCTCATTTCTTTAACTAGCTTATTTTTTTGCTAGAAAGAAAATAACTACCGAAAACACCTAGAAGCGAATTACAAACGTGAAAATTTAAATGCTGTTAAACCGGAATGACAAATTATTTTATCATAATTTAACATGTATTGAGAAGAAGTTTTAGAAAGCTGTTATCCTTGTTATATAGACATGCATGATATCCACAATTTATGTTTTGCCTTTGTTTAACTTATGTTCCACAGACTTGTTTAAAAGAGACAAAACCGCGTGAATAAAACCGCGGTTATTTTAAAGAGCGAAAGTAGTTGACCAAAATTACATGTCTCTTTCTCACCGAACTATTAGCAGCACAATAATAACTGGTCGTGTCTTAAGAAATGTCGTTTGAAAAATGTCAAATACGATGGTTACATTCTTTAGATCACCGTCATCGTACGATGTCAGCATGTCAACGACGAAGGTTGCTCTAATGTTAGATCCCGAGTCGATTAACATTTCTTAAGCCTACTCCTAAAAATAATCATCGTACCACAAAGAGTTATGATTAGGTTGGACACGTTACTATGATCGTATTACACGGTAACAGCAAGATAATTATATTTCCACATGTCAGTTTTTGTTCGTCAGTGCACAATTGTTAAGATAAAAAAACATGAAGCCTAATAGTACAATGTAGTTTATATACATGAACGCATCGAAAAAATTCTTGCATTACATAGACTTCTATCGCAGATTGAATTTCTGTTGAATTGTTATAAAAATGTTTGTATAATATTGATAATATTCCATTTAAGCACAACAAAGAAAAGTTTTAAATTTCCATATAAATTTGTAGCCTTGTTTGGCATGGAAAAAGCGCATTTTTTATTCCATAATCTTTTTCTATCTGTTATTCTCGGAGAAATATCTATTGTTTTATTATATTTAAATATAAAAAATATTCTTTTTGTTACATACATGTGTATATATATTTTTTTCCCTCGGTTCTTTTCTTCATATGCACAATATAATTGTATTTCTAAAATCAATTTGGGAAAAGTAATTCATACATTCATTTAATATAAGAAAATGCCTGTAAGCATATAAATACAAATTCTCGAGATTTCCTGAGATTATACAAATCTAAGAATTTGAAACTTCTCTATTTCAACACAGAATCGAATAATCCATGGTTAAAATCGAGCCGACGAGTCGAAGCTTAAGCATATATCTCGAGATTTCCTGAGATTATACAAATCTAAGAATTTGAAACTTCTCTATTTCAACACAGAATCGAATAATCCATGGTTTCCATGGTTACAAAGCAAATTCACTTCCATTGCGAAATCGTCGGAGCTGAAGTCACGTGCAGGGACAAAAGAAAACGCGCGGATACGTACACATCCTCTTTTCCTCTTTTTCGAGGAGAAAGGCTTCGGAAAGGGAAGTCCGACGGCCATTATGCCAGAACGGAGGATCGAGAGGCACGCTTACCTCCAGGGGATCTTCGAACGCGAAACCGAAAAGACTCTGAAATCGTTTGAATTTTAAACCACTTGTGGCGCGTTTGGTCTGCTCGAAGATTAATGGTTCTGACTACCCTCTCTCTTTCTCTCTTGTTTCTTCACGAAGACCAAAAAAAAAAAATGGAATACGCGCACATATGGTACTAATTGCATGAAAATGTAGAGATTCGACGACGCGTGAGAATTTATGTCTCGCGTTAATTCTCGGCGAGACAAATGCCTCTTTTAATTTTTATTTCTAAATTAGTGTATGGTATCATATTCCTTAGAAATTTATATGAAACGGAGAACTCTTAATAGCTTGTGAAATACACATACATTTAATACATATTGAACATGATAAAAGAATATTGTTAAATCTAAGAAATATTTCTGTATAAAGCAGGATGATGGAAAACTTGTGTTTATGACAAAGTATATATTATTATTACCAATATTGTTGAAATGTTATATCACACTGCTATTTTTTCCTCAAATTTATTATTTAACAAGTATTATCAAAAGTTACTCATTAAATAATAACATATAAAAAAAGAACAAGAAATATTAAATAAAAAAAATAATACGATTTAATTTTACATTGTAGCTTATAATATGTATCTCTCACATTGCATGTTACTATATGAGATAATAATATATCTGTCATCAAAACCGTGCCTAAAAGGCATGTAATTTATCGCACCACGCTTAAAAACTGATATACGCACGTTTATTAATGTGTATTTAATGTGTTACCAAATGTATGCAGTGGTGAAATTGAAGTGCACCGAAATGAAAACGACGAATCGCTTATGTAATCTCCTTGAATATTCATCGATGCCAGAATGATAAACGAGTCGGAATGCGATAATTACAAGGAAGGATCTAATTCCAAGAATGCCGCCTCTATACGTAGTATGAAAGATTATTACGGTATCATATGAATCTGTCTACATCAGTTAATCCTCTTCGCAAAAAAGATTGTGAGTCATCGAAAAAGAAATATCTTAATCTATATCGAGTTGAATAATAGACAAAAAAATGAGCATCAAAAAATAGTTCAATTCTATATTTTTAGTGACAAAAAATATAATTTACGATTAGTGGAATGTCATGTGATTTGATTCTAAACAGCATTCAACTCTTATCTTTTTCTTAAGAATTATAAAGAAGCGTGTCTTCGATTTTATTCTCAAATCAGTTAATTGTCGTGAAGAATTCGCAGGCTTGTGCACAACTTCATTTAGAATTTCGTGCACGTAACATCGTCGATCTATTTATAGAGAAGGAGTCATCTCTACCTGACGATTAGCATGTCGATGATGAAAAGAACAAAGACAGACCATACAGAATTTTCAAACGCGACGCACTTGTCGGACGCGTGATTTGTCGACGTGTGTGACACATCGTGTATGATTACACAAAATATACATAGAAAATCTCAATATCGATAAGAGTGCATAATATGAAAAAAAGAAAATATTGAAACATAAACTTGCTAAATTATTAAATTCTAAATTATAATTTTTTTTAATAATTTACATTTTTAATTAAATTTTTAATTAATAAATTTTAATTTTAATTTTATTTTTAACAATTTTATTTCGATATTATTTGTTACATGATACACTTTTAACGACATTGACATTTTAAATTTACGTTCTGTACAATTTACAAAATCGATCATCGAAGAGAGAATCATGCATCCGATAAAGGTAACGCTTTCGAAAATTGTACGCGAGATTTGCTTTTATCTTTTTTATCATCGACATGTTATCAATATTTGTAAAGTTTTTTTTTTTTTACAGAAAGAAGATATTCGAAAACCTCAAATAATTGAATTGCTCGCTACACGTGAAACATTAAGTGAAATATGGAAGAAACTTTAAATACTCCATGTTAAGCGCGTTCGACGACTATCTAATCACATATCTTACATCACCCATATGATGCGATATCCGCCTCGGGTTGGCGAATATATTCGGCGAGAGCGGAGAGCGAAACACGAGGCTTTACGGGTGTGCACGAATACCTATACACACATGTAAGACGGCACCTAACAGAAGGCATGTAGATGCGTGTAGCAACACGGTCGAGCGCCTTCCGGGCATGCAGGCGTAGATTATTGCACGAATGATTCAGTGACCAGTCATTCGCGCGAGTTCGCGGCTAATTTTTTATGCTCACGTCGCTGGCGCGATACGTTTGCGATTCTCGCAACACGACTGGATCGACGCCCAGAGCTCGTCGTAACAAAGTTTTCTTATTAAGCAAATCGGTCGGGAATACGGGGGTTAGAGATAGAGATCGTGTTACATGTAATTAGGGCAATGTGTCGCTTGACCCTGCGCCATCATGGTTCATTTATCGAAGAGCATGCTCTGAAAATATTATATATATCGACGCTTATACATATTATCTTGCATACGAAAGATGTATTTAAATATTTATATATATTACTGGAAGAATTAAATATATAATAATAAACTCTGAAAAAAGAGATCTAAGCCGAGTAATTAAGAAAATCTTTCGTAGCCGATCGTTTTCGCGGGTCCCGCTCTCATCGAGATGGGCCTGAAACGAGTTCCAGGAAGAAAGACAAAGGATCTGTAATGATGGTGAAGTGAAGCGGGATGCATGGAGAGATATTAAAGAGAGGAAGAGAGAGCTGTTCTTGACGAAAGCAAATTTGACTTCGCACTTCCATTGCGAAATCGTCGGAGCTGAAGTCACGTGCAGGGACAAAAGAAAACGCGCGGATACGTACACATCCTCTTTTTCTCTGTCTCGAGGAGAAAGGCTTCGGAAAGGGAAGTCCGACGGCCATTATGCCAGAACGGAGGATCGAGAGGCACGCTTACCTCCAGGGGATCTTCGAACGCGAAACCGAAAAGACTCTGAAATCGTTTGAATTTTAAACCACTTGTGGCGCGTTTGGTCTGCTCGAAGATTAATGGTTCTGACTACCCTCTCTCTTTCTCTCTTGTTTCTTCACGAAGACCAAAAAAAAAAAATGGAATACGCGCACATATGGTACTAATTGCATGAAAATGTAGAGATTCGACGACGCGTGAGAATTTATGTCTCGCGTTAATTCTCGGCGAGACAAATGCCTCTTTTAATTTTTATTTCTAAATTAGTGTATGGTATCATATTCCTTAGAAATTTATATGAAACGGAGAACTCTTAATAGCTTGTGAAATACACATACATTTAATACATATTGAACATGATAAAAGAATATTGTTAAATCTAAGAAATATTTCTGTATAAAGCAGGATGATGGAAAACTTGTGTTTATGACAAAGTATATATTATTATTACCAATATTGTTGAAATGTTATATCACACTGCTATTTTTTCCTCAAATTTATTATTTAACAAGTATTATCAAAAGTTACTCATTAAATAATAACATATAAAAAAAGAACAAGAAATATTAAATAAAAAAAATAATACGATTTAATTTTACATTGTAGCTTATAATATGTATCTCTCACATTGCATGTTACTATATGAGATAATAATATATCTGTCATCAAAACCGTGCCTAAAAGGCATGTAATTTATCGCACCACGCTTAAAAACTGATATACGCACGTTTATTAATGTGTATTTAATGTGTTACCAAATGTATGCAGTGGTGAAATTGAAGTGCACCGAAATGAAAACGACGAATCGCTTATGTAATCTCCTTGAATATTCATCGATGCCAGAATGATAAACGAGTCGGAATGCGATAATTACAAGGAAGGATCTAATTCCAAGAATGCCGCCTCTATACGTAGTATGAAAGATTATTACGGTATCATATGAATCTGTCTACATCAGTTAATCCTCTTCGCAAAAAAGATTGAGTCATCGAAAAAGAAATATCTTAATCTATATCGAGTTGAATAATAGACAAAAAAATGAGCATCAAAAAATAGTTCAATTCTATATTTTTAGTGACAAAAAATATAATTTACGATTAGTGGAATGTCATGTGATTTGATTCTAAACAGCATTCAACTCTTATCTTTTTCTTAAGAATTATAAAGAAGCGTGTCTTCGATTTTATTCTCAAATCAGTTAATTGTCGTGAAGAATTCGCAGGCTTGTGCACAACTTCATTTAGAATTTCGTGCACGTAACATCGTCGATCTATTTATAGAGAAGGAGTCATCTCTACCTGACGATTAGCATGTCGATGATGAAAAGAACAAAGACAGACCATACAGAATTTTCAAACGCGACGCACTTGTCGGACGCGTGATTTGTCGACGTGTGTGACACATCGTGTATGATTACACAAAATATACATAGAAAATCTCAATATCGATAAGAGTGCATAATATGAAAAAAAGAAAATATTGAAACATAAACTTGCTAAATTATTAAATTCTAAATTATAATTTTTTTTAATAATTTACATTTTTAATTAAATTTTTAATTAATAAATTTTAATTTTAATTTTATTTTTAACAATTTTATTTCGATATTATTTGTTACATGATACACTTTTAACGACATTGACATTTTAAATTTACGTTCTGTACAATTTACAAAATCGATCATCGAAGAGAGAATCATGCATCCGATAAAGGTAACGCTTTCGAAAATTGTACGCGAGATTTGCTTTTATCTTTTTTATCATCGACATGTTATCAATATTTGTAAAGTTTTTTTTTTTTTACAGAAAGAAGATATTCGAAAACCTCAAATAATTGAATTGCTCGCTACACGTGAAACATTAAGTGAAATATGGAAGAAACTTTAAATACTCCATGTTAAGCGCGTTCGACGACTATCTAATCACATATCTTACATCACCCATATGATGCGATATCCGCCTCGGGTTGGCGAATATATTCGGCGAGAGCGGAGAGCGAAACACGAGGCTTTACGGGTGTGCACGAATACCTATACACACATGTAAGACGGCACCTAACAGAAGGCATGTAGATGCGTGTAGCAACACGGTCGAGCGCCTTCCGGGCATGCAGGCGTAGATTATTGCACGAATGATTCAGTGACCAGTCATTCGCGCGAGTTCGCGGCTAATTTTTTATGCTCACGTCGCTGGCGCGATACGTTTGCGATTCTCGCAACACGACTGGATCGACGCCCAGAGCTCGTCGTAACAAAGTTTTCTTATTAAGCAAATCGGTCGGGAATACGGGGGTTAGAGATAGAGATCGTGTTACATGTAATTAGGGCAATGTGTCGCTTGACCCTGCGCCATCATGGTTCATTTATCGAAGAGCATGCTCTGAAAATATTATATATATCGACGCTTATACATATTATCTTGCATACGAAAGATGTATTTAAATATTTATATATATTACTGGAAGAATTAAATATATAATAATAAACTCTGAAAAAAGAGATCTAAGCCGAGTAATTAAGAAAATCTTTCGTAGATGCTCGGATATTAAATTATGATTATATTGCAGGTACATACATCTTCAAGCTTACTTTTTAACTTCGAAATAGATATTTTATATATAACTATGAGAATTTAATTTTTATACCCATTATCCTTGAATAATTTCATTTTATCGTATATATATTTTGTTTCTAACTTTATTTTGTATTTAATATGTGCTAATTTTATTTCAAACTTTCAATATAGATTAATTTAAATCACTCGTCGTCAACAATGCATGGTCGCTATTTCTTTCTCTACATTTATATGATATATCTCTCTTTCTCTCATATATATTCGTCGTTCGTAACTAAAAATTGTTGATACCAGTGTGAACGAATGTGCGCGAAGGTCGGGATGCGGGCAAAGACTACGCCTGTAAATTGATTAGTCCATTCATACTTTTAGCTCACCATCCCCTCCTTTTATTCATTCATCACGGCTATGCGCCTCACCGTTATAAAGCCAAATTTAGACGACGCGTTTGCTTGCCAATGTTCGTAGATTTCAATGCCCGTAAAATATTTAAATAAGTTTTACAAACATATTTTTAAAAATGGAGTCAATTTTTTGTGAAAGCAAAAGTCTAATCAAAAATTTCTGTTCAAGTAAAATTCGCTTTAAAGCGAAAAATAAGATTTAGTTATTTATTTTCCTCCTGAAAACGCAAAGAATCTTTATGAAAGACAAATTTAAAGAAGTTGCCTGTATCGAAACAATTATGCTATTTTGTTAAATATTGCTGTTTAATCGCGTGCTCGCTTCTTTAATTTATCTGATATACCAACAAAATATGATATGACTTCTTTCGCTTTATTAATACACCTATCTATCCATTCAAATGAACGACGCGTCGCTTCTTAATATTCTTCCCGCGACAAGACGAAATCCAACCGGTAGAAGCGCCATATTCCTCGAGATTGTAACGACGTTGTTTCCGTGCCTCTCTGTAACATACCACGTGCAGCACGACCGCGCCGTTAACACCGCGACATCGCGTCGAGCGCGTTGCTCCTAACGAGAGAACTAACTTTTCCGCCGCGGAAATGCACGAACTATGTTTATACCAGGTATAATACAGACGACGCGTCGATTCCCGCGACAGATTCTCTCTCATATACGCACACATACACACACGTAAACATACACACGCCGAGCAACCTCGCTTCGACTTGTGTTAAAAACGCACCTCGCTTGTATGTACGGAGTATATGTACATGGCTGAATGACGTATCTCTCTATTACTGTCCATCGTGAGACATAGTTTGTGAACGGTGTTGTAGCCTGCGATTACTAGTGCCCGAATGAAAATAAATATATTTTTGTCCATTTACAATTTTGTGGAATATATTTCAAAAATCTTTTTGTCATCTATACACAAAATAAAAATTTACGAATTTATTCGTTTATATTTGCTTAATTCGACCAATCGTTAATAACTTGTATAGCTATTTATATAATTCTAGAAATTTAGATTATTATATATGACGATTATTTATTTGAATGACGCTTAAAAATAAAAATTTAGAATTTTCAGCGTTTTTAAAATCAATCTAATAAGCATGTCAAGATCGTTAAATTTCTTAAATATTAATTATATCAAAAATTTGTTCTTTATAGAATATAAAAAGCAGTGATAATAACATCACTTCTATCTTGTGGATAAAGATCTGACAGAAATATAACCTATACAGTCATTGTTGACACAGGCGGAGCTTATCTACTTTGAAAACGGTCTAATGTTTCACGATGGGCCCTCAAGCTTCAAGTAGTACAAACCGCATGAAAAAGCTGCAGTTTCGTGCCGTGGACGGAGGAATACAAAGAGCATATTGTGGCCGTTACAAGAACGGTGGATTACACACGATTCACCGCACGAGACTCGGAAATGATATATACGCAACGAAGAATACCGTAGGAAAGAATACTGGCCGCATAAATTCGGGGCGCGAGTCGCACGACGACGACGAGGACGCTAAGCGACATATTTCCCGGACTCGAGTTTGTACTCCGGAACGGTATTAAAGTATTAAAGCGTTCCGGCGAACGTTCTCTCGTCCTGTTCCCGTTTATTTGGATCCTCCGTTTTCGATCCTCCGCGAAATACGCGTAGCACATTATATTTGGAACACCGCGAAAACCGCGTTATTTTGCCACAAGCGTGAAAATTATTTCACCACGCAAACTTCGAAACACGACGTGTAAAACATTCACGTGTGCTCGGAAAATTCCCGGGTCTCGCTCTGCGAAAGAATATTGAAATATTAAAGATCGAGAGAGAGAGAGAGAGGGAACGGCTTTACTATCCGCGTCTGAATAGTTTGTTCTCGGCTTGATTCAAGAAGTCGTATATGTATGCAGGCATCTCAAAAACACAAGTATGTATAGGGTGTCTTAAAAACATCGAATGTCTTATTTTTAACGATATATTTTTCGAAGGAATCGGAATCGATTTTTTATTAGAATTATTTGTTTTATACATTAACATTTACTTTTGCGCACAAGTTTTTAACATTAAATATATAGGTAATTTTTCTAATTTTAAAATAATGTCTACATGCAAAAAAGATAAAAAATCTACTTAAATCTAAAATATTTGTATTCGTTATATCAACTTATTGATGTTACATTAGCTTGTTAGGTTGTTTTCAATATGTCTTCAATAAATCATCAAATGAAAATCAACTTTAAATAAAAATTTACGATAAAACAGTCTATTTAAAATTGATTAAATAATAAAATATTATTTGTGATATTTTTTAAAATAATCTGTTTGTACTTCTATCGTTAACTTTTTTAAATTTAGTTTTATGACGTATGTTTCATTGGATTGTGGAATTTTTCATTGTTACATAATTGTCAATCACTCATTTAATTTATGATAAAGTTGCATTGACATGTATGAGATCAATAAATTCATGTTCCAAAAAAAATTCCGGCTTTTATCTATTGTTTTCTGAAACAATATTAATATATTGAAGTTTCGCCGAATTTCTTTTTGTCCAATGTATGAATATTTCGTTTTCGATTCCGGAAAATCGCGTTGTATGATATATGCACACTGGCCATAAATCATTGAATGTATCATTTTATTATAAATCCCGATTACATCGCGAGCGTCGATCGATGTTTTTATAAATACCAAAATGCGTTTCTCTTTGTATAACGGATCAAAGGATAAGTCAATACTCTACCGTATATTCTATAATGTACCTGCGTCTGTTTTAACAATAACAAATAATATTATAATATTAATTTTATTATATTTTTGTTGTAAAAATAAAATATATCACGTTGACTTTAAAATGCATAAATATTTTTAAATGTTCGATATCTATTTATATTTCTACATTCCGATTTTCAAATTACATTATATTTTTTGAATGTGAAAGATAATTACAGTTATGATTAAAAATGCTTTTTTGTATATGAAAGATAATTGTAGTTGCAGTTACGATTGAAAATAATAACAGAATATATTACGCAACTTTACATAACGAATACAGTACGAAAGAATTTTAAATATCCTTTGTGTGAAAGAAATATCATATATACGTCCTATAATCATCATATTAGACTCATATACATTTATCAAAATTATAATTATTGCTCATATAACTATGGACAATAGATACTAAAGATATTAAATAATAAGTTTAAAAAAAATCGATATTTCAATATTCCAATGTAATTAGGATTCTAAACAAAAATAAGTACAGATAATTATTAGAAACATTTCGCGTATCACAAATACAAAATTATATATAAGATAAGATAATATCATGCAAGAACGACATTTGATTTCATTGTCTTGCACGCTTCACGTCTACAATGCCGTAATAATTGTCTACCATTATTTTCTTTGAACAAGCGCCAAAGCATACTTTCTACAACACTCCTTTAGTGAATCTTGTTAAGTCATTTGAAAGATTCCGTATATCTCAACATATTATCACATAATGCACATAAAAAAGTGCAAAAATGTTTTATCTCTATTTTTTAAATTCCGTTTTATTAATAACGGAATGATACTGTTAATATCCAATGTACAATTATTTTTAATTGGCAAACAAGAGAGAAAAAAAAATTGCTTCATAAATTTAAAAATTAGTTTTTACATTAATCAGTCTCTTCCCTTAATCACTTTCTTTTCTCCTACCCGTTAGACAACTTTACGTCACGCTTGAAATTTCGTAGCACCCTTCTTTCCTCTCTCCAATTTAGAATTCAATGGTGTAGCTAAAACAGCTTCTTCCCTTAATCACTTTCTTTCCTCCTACCCGTTAGACAACTTTACGCTTGAAATTTCGTAGCACCCTTCTTTCCTCTCTCCAATTTAGAATTCAATGGTGTAGCTAAAACAGCGGTTCTCAAAATCCATTCG
Organism: Formica exsecta; assembly: GCF_003651465.1. Classification (NCBI taxonomy): domain Eukaryota; kingdom Metazoa; phylum Arthropoda; class Insecta; order Hymenoptera; family Formicidae; genus Formica; species Formica exsecta. The sequence goes on from NW_021853696.1 coordinate 762,117, forward strand.
GAATATTAGAATATTGAAGAATATTAAGAAATTAATACACAAAGTGTATTTTCGAATTCTCATAATTTCTTTTTTTCTGTAAATTCTTTGAATATTTTAAAACAGATTTTCATCCCGATAGGCCATAACTTTGCACAACACTTTCATAAATTTCAATTAGTCGAAATTTTTTGTAAATGAAAAATCGGAAAATTCATAAAAATGATAATTAAATATGTATTTGCGCACCCACAGTAATGTAAGAAAACAGAATATAAAATTGAGTTTCCGAAAGACTCGAGTAAAATCTGGTTTGCAGTAATGATTCAACAGCAGTCCATCAGAGTGAAAAGATTAAGAACCATTGCTCCGAAGTAATGTTCTCAAACGCAAACCGGACTCGCTTTCTTTTTGACGCGACCGCAATATTTAGTGCATCCGAGCCGAGCCGAACCGAGTCGAGCTCGTCGGCGAAAATGCAATCCGGAATGCAATAGTCATTTAAACTCTATAAACGGCTCGAAACACTCGGCTTATCCGTGAGGTCGACACTTGAACAAAGGGCCAGAAATAAAGAACTTCCCGTGTTCATTGAAGCTCTCTCCAAAAGAGAATGAAATTCAAGGTTAATCTCAAACACACGCTAAATTGTGCTCAAAAAGAGTTTATAAATTTTCTGAAGTATATATATATAGTCGAGTGACCTCTAATTGTATAATGTATCGATTAACGATCTAAGCCAAAAATTTCAAGTCCATTATTACATTTTCCTACGCGACATAAACTTTCCATTGTTCTCGATATCCATTTGAAAAAAGCCTCGATAATCATAACGATTGCCGTCCGACATACGAAAGAGTACGAAAACCACGCCTACGCAACAAGAGATACTCGTTTCGGAGCATCGTCCGTCGGAAAATTCGGATCCGAGCCAACAGCACGATGGTGGAGGTTAAGTCTTACCTGTCACGCGTGTTGGTGCCTGTCGGCGACTTTCGTATCTCTCCGTGGAACTTCGATGACGGCCCGCACGCCGACACGCCTGCACATTATCCTCGGCACGTCACTAACCCTATATCCGCTCCGTTGGTGTAATCACTATCACTCGTTTTCAGAATATTTCGAAGGAATACAATACACCACCGAGCGACGAACGCGGTTAGTCACCACCGAACTAATCGTATCGAACTGCTCTGCACTACTCTCACGTGATCACACAGAGGCACTCGCGCACGCGTCCTCCCGCACGGAGAGACGATCGTTCGACGAACTGACCCGGACTGTGGAATCACGACTACAGCGACGGCGGCGAAGGGCTCGCGAGCTCGGCGACGGAAACAGCCGAGCGCGCCCGAGTCTCCCCGAACATGCGCGGACTCGCACGAGCCCGTCCGAGCTCGCGCAGCCCCACACGCGAGACGCGAGACCCTGTCCGAACGCGCGCAGGATCCTTTACCTGAGACTAAAAATGCGGAAAGTGAACGATTTTCCCATTAATTTCTCTATAGCGGAATTTCTCTACGTTTTCACCCCTAAGGAAAAACTTGCATGAACGAACCCCAGAGTAGTTTCGACGCACCGTGTTGCTTCGTGCTGCTTCGAGGGGCTGTCGCGTGACAGCGAGAAGTCGCGCAACGCGCTGTACACCGTCTGGCACGAAGGCTACACTCGTTATCTTTTTGCTCTCGTTCCCGATCGTGAGATTCGCCGTAGGCCGGACAGGCAGGTAGAGAGGAGAAAGGAGAGCGTGATCGGGACTGCGCGATCGCGGTAGCTCTTTGCTCTCTTCTCCGAAACGTTTAAATCGCCGCTTTTCTTCACTCATTGCGAATAATGACGCTGAGAAACGCCAGAGATTATACGTCCAAAAAAAAAAAAAAAAGAAAGAAAAAAGAAAAGAATACGCGCTCGTACGAGCACTTAGAATATCCCTCACAATTGTACAACGAGCAAATGCACTTTTGAACGACGCGAGATGACCTTCCTGCGAGCGAGGACGTTGCTATTGCAAAATGACGTTCGGGCAACACGTGACTCCCCTCGACGTCGCGTATCGAGTTTCTCCGGAGAAAACATCGCGCTGCGCGCGCGATTCTTCCTGCAACGGCAGATCGACGAGACGACGCGTTCTCACGCATTTTTATCGCGCCTGCCCCGGGGAAAGCTTCGACTTCAATGGAATTCCCTCTATAGTTGATGCGCATCGACGTTACCTTGCGACGGTCGTATGCGCGTCCTCGCCAATACGAAGTAACACGAGCGAATCGAAACGATGCAATCACGATCGAGCATAGTCGCTCAATTTATTATACACAGCTTATTATTTATGCTGTCATACCTTGACAGCGGAAACAAGTGAGAGAATAAATACGGTGATAATCTATGTTAATAGCAAAAACAGTTATCAAAGTAACGATATCTTTTTTATTGTTTTCTTTGTCATGAATAAAAAAAAATGTAACTTAAACATTATATTATTTATCTGTCATTATATACGAAAGTGAAATTATAAAGAAATGAAAACGGCACATTCTTTCTGATATTTTATAAAATATTTGGGCGGAATTTATAAATTAACAGCATAATAATTAAGTTTTACGTATCTACGCAACGTTTACTCCAAAATTCGCAAGCAATCCCAAGCGCCGATCAGCTGTTGGCAAGTTGCTCGCGAGTTTTACAAGGCGAATTTTTCGAAAATATGATTCGCGATCGATCTGTGAGCACTTAGGTCACCGTGCGCGGCGCGAATCGCTCGCTCGTGCACCTCTATTTCGTAATGTATACCGCCGCATTAGTGCGTCCAGGTGTCACACGATACGGACGACGAAATACGATAGCTTCCTCGTCAACGGGCGAGAAGCATTGCGCATACTGGTGCAATGTGGACATCGAACGAGCGACTCCGCAAGTCGCGAAGCGAAGAAATACATATCATTTTTCGTCAAGCTTTCCTTCCTGTTACTAGGATTGGACGATAATAGTGTGCATGCAGTGGCTCGAAATCCGAGCCAGTAAGCGTTGGTTACGCACACTTGCATCGATGCAAAAGAATATAGTTACACGATAATATGGATATAATATAAATATTTTTATAAATATTTCCGAATTTTTGCAACTAGAACGCGAAATAATAAATAAAAGAGTAAAAATAAAAGAGTAAAAGCAGATTGAAAAGTAGATTATAGAATTTATTTCTCTCTAAATATAGATATAAATATTTCACTCTAAATATAAAAATTCATAAAATAAAATACAGCAAAACATTAAATATTTTAGTATATTAAAAAAAATTCAGAATTCTTAATTTTTATTTAATAAAATATTGCGTCTAACAATAAGTTAGATTTTTTCTTGTAACTCAGATATACTCATATATATTCTTTCAAATATTCTCAACGTTTCATATAATGTGTAATGCAATGTCTCGATATGTAAGATATCTTCAAATCTTATATTTAACTTCATTCGCGTATAATATTTTTGATTTTTAAAAAAGTCAAAAAGTTTTGGTTAATTGAACGTAACAATCATCATTCTGAAAATAGCATTGACCAAGATGACATGTAATTTCTCGGTTCCTCATTAAACGATATTTGGTACAAGTCTCATTATAATGACGAAAACGTTCCATGGAACGCATTATCGTGACATCCGCCTCGGCTGCTACAGTTGATAAGATGGGATAGGCCCACGCCACCCACGCTTACCAGAACGAAAGCTAGCCCACTCATTCTTTCGAACAAGTCGAGTCCAACAGCGCGCAATCGACGCTTACAGCGAGATTCAAAATAGTGTCTACGCACAATCTACGTATAATACACGTACAATATACGTAGAATATATCTAAGCTATTGTCTGAATATAATATAAATAAATCGCTACATCGATTTCGCTGATTCGTTTATATTTCTTTCTTTTCATTTCTACTATATTGTTGCATATTAATTAGCAGCACTTCTAATTTCGAGTTAAGATGATTCCTGACAATATTACATATTTTGTATTCTTCATATAAAGCACAAAGAAGAATATAAAATAGTAGATCGGGGATATTCTATGCATAAGTTATATATATTGCTGTTATACAGGGAGTTCATTTTTATGCCGAAAACGCGTCGCTAATCTTTAGATTTGACGCACGCAACGTAAAATCGTAAAGCCCCCCCACACATAGCGATAATCGCATCAAAAATATAAAATCACACGCCACGCGAAATTTGCAATCTGTATTTACGAGTATAATAGCGTGCCGAAAAATTTCTCTACGTTTTACGTGTCATTCAACGTAGAGTAAAATGTCGCGAATATCCTTATCGCCGGAAATATCTCTTTTTTTTTTTTTCATTTCAAATGCGCGACATCTCGAATCTGCCGGTTGATCAGCTCTCTACAAATTCGTGCAGGTTCGTACAAGTTTGGCGCGAGGTTACGTTCGGATCAAAGGGAACCTCGTGGAAGAGTGGAGTTTGTTCAGCGAAAGAGAAAGGAGTGTAAAAGACGGACAGAAGGCAAGAAAGAGACAAAGAAAAGGCGAGAGGTAGGGAGGTAGGTAGGTAGGTAACGAGGGACAGAAAGAGAGGGGAAACAGGATAGGGTAAGAGAGATACGGTCGTTGGCCGGTTCGGGCAAGGCTGCTGGCAAGGAGAACCAGGGCTGTAGTTACAAATAAAGAAAACGGGCGCACACATCGATCGACACCGCTGCTATAATAACGGGGCGCGTACGAGAAAAGAGATGCGAATCGTCCCTCCCCCGGCCGTTCGTTCAGCTTCACCGAAGAGTCCTAAACCGGCGCGCTACTTGTAAACCAGTTTCAGATTTAAAAAAGGGCCCAATGCATTATATGCGATGCCCGCGAAAATAAAGTGTTATCTCAGAGCAAGCTCGTTCCATCATCCAGAAATTATAATCAGATTTATATGTATATATACTATATACAACATGATTAAAAGAACGTACAATATATAAAAGGTACGTTACGAAACAATATATTATTGTAGATCGGAACATTTAATTGTAAAACTGAAATACCTCTTTTGCAACCGCTATAAAAATATTCTTCTAAGAATCAAGAAGAATATTCTTTTTATCTCACTGATAATAAAATAGACTTATATTTATTTATATTAAATGAGTCATTAAGCTTTTATAATTAATTAATTTTATTGTGATCGTATATTGACAGATATTAGATACATATTAATCTTGTAATATGAATCTTTAAATCAAATATTCAACGTTCAATGTCATCTTTAATGTTTTATAAATTATCTCTAAAGCGCCTATAATCAACCGTATGTCATTAAAAAAAACTACATTATGAAAAGGAGATATAGAAAATATTAGAAAATATATTGATTACTTCACTATATGTGTGTGTAGTTTATTTTGGAAGCGTAAATTCTGTTTTGAAAATCTTGCTAAACTCGATATTTAATACGCAAGTTTACGTTAATATTGCGGTAAGATTCATAATATTAAAATACTAAACACATATATCACTTTTAAAGTAAACAAGACTATTGTATCTTTCACTATTTATCTCGAGAAACAAATCTACATGGCACAATCTGCATCGAGGGATTGCAATGAACGTGCCGACCGCGATTGGATGTTTTCACACGAAGAAATCCGAGAAATGATTCGTATTCACCGTGAGTGACTGTTACACACGCACGAGAGTAATACTATCATAAGCAAGCATATACTCCACATCTTGGCGATAAGAGTTCTCGGTATTAATCACGCCTGGTTCCCCTTATCAGCGCATGCTGATTATTAACCACGACGGCGCGTCTCGTCGTCGGTTAAATGCATATCCGGCGTCTCTTTTTCTACAAACCGCGCCATTTTCATCGATGATAAATGCTTATCAGCGGTGAGATATACAATTAAATTAATTATTCAATTTGCGACTTGATGATACGCTCTTATTGCGCAATCTGTATGGTATTGTGCGTTCACTGTTCGAAATATCTGTCAGTTCGGGTCTATTATATTTCACACTATAAAATTCCACGAAATCAATGGACTGCAGTATTCCGCTATCGTCTTTCAAATTGCAGAAAATATAATCTATTTTTTGAAAAAAGAAACGAATTTAAAGAGTGACGAGATTTCGATATATTCTCTGTAAAACTTACTCCGACGTCACGTAATAATCTCCGAAATAAAACGCAATCTCTCTTGTGCATAGCGTATAGCGTAACAATGGTCGTTTAAAGGACGTCCGTTCGTATTACAGCCCTGAGAACAACTCCCTGTTGCCGTTTCGCCATATAATTCCGAGAGACGAGGAATTCTGTTCGGTCCTCGGGACGCGAGTATCGCAAGTACCAAAGTATCAGAACAAAGGAACTCGAAGGACAAAAGGATAATTCGCATTGTAGCTTGACACTACGGAATCCGTTACTATTTGTGCCGCAATGTAACAAAATTACAAACGCGGAAATTCGATTGAAAACATGGTCGAAAGCGGAAATATCGCGCGAAAGCGTTGTAAGGAATAATATCTGTACGAATCTCACATTCATATACCGAACAAGGACCGACCATTATCACTTTAAGACCAAAAGTTACCAATCAATAAATTAATGGAATAAAACATGTTTAAATGCCTTCTTTTCCTTTGTATTTTGTTTTCTTTCGGTGTTCAACAAATAACAATACTGGAATATAATATCGGACAATTACTAATTTCTTGGCGTAAAATACATCGATCTGTTAATAAATTTTTTTTTGGAAAATAGACAAAATATGTTTTTCTCATTTAACCAATTTACACATTTATATATATGTATAATATAAAAAATATATATTTATATATTAGTCCATGAAATAATATCGAATTCAGATATTTGATTCTTCATATCCAGATGTATAATTCGCATATGTGGAATTCTTAATTTTTTATCATTGACAATCCATTGTATTATATATGTTCCATGTGCCAAAAAAATCTTGTTAATCATCCTTCATCCCACATATTTTTTTTTGCACTTGTATACTTTGATTAAAATATCTTTTCACTCACTACAAAATAAAATAATATTATAATAATTGTAATTAAATGTAAAAAACTCTCTGAGATAATTTTTTCCGGGAAATTAGAAGAGATAAAAGCTCCAAAAAATATAATTCTGGAAATAATTGCTATTGTCGAGAAATATGAGACGTTTTAGAACGCGAGTCACCGTTGGAAATTCGGCAAACAATTATCGTCTGTTCGTATTTGTCTGTAACTTTCTCGTCTTTGCCTGGTTTGTCGTCTCTCGCGTGCAACGACTAATTTTCTGGTATCGCAGAAGGTACAACACCGGTTAAAACTTGGCGCGGCATGGCGGGACAGCGGTGGCGACGACGACGACGGTGACGAAGTTCGTTCGAGCTTGACTTTCAACGATAAAGGCATTCGGGAACTCGGGCGACCCAGAAGCGCAATCGGCCTGACCTAGAAACGTCAAAACGACGAAGGGTTTGTCGAAATCGCGAGGACGTTCCGTTGCTACATTGCCTGCCTCGCATTCGTCGATGACAGATGGAATTCACTTAGCCATCATACCGATTAGACCGATCAACGGATTCGTCGGAGCGTGAACCGAGTTAACTCCACCAGCACAGAGATGAAATCTCGCCGACTTTCATGCTGAGTACAATTACAAATTCTTTCAGCGAGATACCCGCCATCTTCGAAAAATGAGTTTTTCGATTTATCAACTAGTACAGAGATTCTAGAGAGACAGAAAGAAATTTTATTATCGTAAACATCTTTAAAGAAGACGGCATCTCGGTACTAGGATGAAATCGATGACGACCGACGACGACAGCAGCGCTCGCACGTCACCGGATAAAAATGCCGAGGACTGGCGTGCGGCGAAGGGCGGGTTCGTTCCGATGGAAAAATCGAACGGATATGCGGCGCGCGCGTCGGGAACATGTTGTTGCGTATGACAAATGCGAGGGATACTTATACGAGAACGGAAACATGGCATCTAATTTCCGCGAGTCATGCGATTTCGTTTGACGCATTCGTGGGTGTCGCATTATGTATGTATATACGCTACACTCGAAGCAGAAATAATTTCAAAATCAAGATGGAAGAATGAACACAAGACATAGATAGTGGAACGAACGAACATACACAGTCAAATGTACAAGATACGAAGAACAATTTGAAGATTTGGAATTATAGCAGAATATTTCAATCCTTACTGTTCCTGCGGAGATAAAATTCTTCGATTTATCCGCTCGAAATCATTATCGCGATAATAAATAAACGGCGAATAATTGTAGCGCGCAGAACGAGTTATCATAAAAGTCCCCATCACAATGGCGAGAATGAACATTCGTCCGCAAAAAAAAAAAAAAACCTAATTGGGAATAATTATCCACCGCGCGTCTCGCCGGAACACGAAGTAATAACAATGCTCGATTACGATCTTGCGCGCGTGCGGACGATCCAAAGTATCGAAGCACCCCGTGTACGTCGGCCGTGTCGCGAATTTCCATTATCGGAATCTCAATCTGCCCTCGACACACCGACGAAGACGATCTGATCTTTATACTCTCTGGAAGCACTCTTAACCCCCCCCCCTCTCCCCGCGTGCGCGATTTCGTCTCCGATAAATTCATTCCACGGCCATAAACTCGCGCCCGGCAAACTTGAAGCAACTCGAGCTTGAGAGGATGAGAGAAGCGAAAAGAAACGAAGAGGCCAAGCATGAGATATCAGGTCCTTTCAACCTCGAGGGTACATGCGTTCGTCGTGCAAGCGCGAGAAACGAGCACACGGCTAATTATAGCTTAACGCTTTCACGGACATGAACATAAATAGCCTTCGCGTTCGTGAATTAAAAATTGCGTTACGTGGAAAACGCCGCGTCGCTGTTGTCAGCGAATGGATAATAGATTATTCATGCTTGATTCGAAATTCGAGCAGATGCTGCATCTGCTTCGCGTGAATGAACAATGAATCGATGGAAACATCGCATTGATAATTACGCGCGTTGAGATGTAGGATGCTCGCTTTATCAAATTATAATTTGTGTTCAATCGTATTATTAGTATAATATCGATATGATACAACGTATATAATATTGTATTTAACATTAGCATATACATATAAAAATCTCGAGAAAAACTGTCTTTTTACGAGCAGCTATTGTATTGATTTTTACAGATAATATAAAAATAATAAGAAAATTCTTTCGACATATATCCTTAAGGATTTCGACGATATTATAGTGAAAATATCAATATATATTTAAAAAAAAGCTATACGATCTCGAAAAGAATTGTCTTTTTACGAGCGACTACTATTGTCTTTTATAGATAACAAAAAAGCAGTAACAAAATATGTTTAAATATATGTGTTTACGTTTTTTAACCACATTAAAAATAATTTAAAGTTGAAACCAAATAATAACATTTTTTTTTTTTTTTATATTTATGACGTCAAGTTTTTCTTATAACTATAACTATAATATAAAAAGTTAGATAAACAGTCAATTTCGCTCGCAAAGAATAAGCAGTAATTCATTTCGAGATTCTTCCCTTCTCTCTCGCACTTGTACAATGCCTGCATCTACTTAATGACGGTAACGAAGCCGTTGCCAGTTGTGTCGCTGTTGGGAAGGAGATGAATCCCTTTGCAATTTCCTCGAGTGAGTCGAAATCAAGAAACGGTCCTTCTCCATAACAAGAAAAGGGAATTGCTCGCGGAGAAATAGCTCGTAACATTTTCACACAGCAAACTGCACATTGAACGTAAACAAGATTCTAAGAGTAAAGTAAACTTCACATGGCTCATTTTGTTTCAAATAATAATTCTAAATCTTTTCATAGTTGAAAAATGTGAAATATTAACATATAATGACAAAAAACGAAAAAAAAAAGATGTAGAAAAAATTTTCCGAATAAGTAAAATGAATCAAAGATCGGCGAATATATATCATCTATACAAAAAAAATTACGATACTATCATAGCAATTTACTCTTCGAGTAAAAGCATCAATACCCCGTTAAATTTAGACATTTCTCTAACAATTTATTTCGAATCATTGGGGTCGCTTGAAAATTTCCCCAGATGTCACGTGGCGAAATCTTTCCCTTTTTCTCCTTCTCGCTCTTACCACCCCTCGACACACTTCCAAGAACGCAAAACAACGGTCGCGGCACGGATTCGGAAATAGAACTTCGCGTGTCCCTTAAAAACCCATATCGATCCATCTTTATGGCGTGGCGCATGACGCGACCCGGCGATTTCGAGCCCGGCGGGCCCGCGCGTTCGAGACATTCGTCTCGTTCGCTAAATTATTCCACCCACTCGCGCGCACCATGTGGAAATTCGAGCCCACCTACCTCTCCGCGAGAACACCACCCTCAATTGAAGGAACAATGGGATACACACGGGGTGCCCCGTAACTTCGCATCGCTCAACCGTATACATCGAGAGAACAAACGGAGAAGTACAGACCCGACGATACATCGAGGCATCGAGAGTCTCTGAGTAATAAGCGAGGGGAAATTGAGAGGTTACGACGTTGTATAAATTGCTGGAAGATTAACGGGTGTTATTTAAGAGGGATTAGCGAAGAAATTTTTGATTAGCATGCGGTTTGCTCATTGACTCTAGAAAAAAGATTACTTAAGTTATGGTAAGATTATACCGCACGATTACTTGAGTAAGTTACGGTCAATTATACCGCACAAATTGTTTAATTTAATATTGTACGGCTGTAAAATATTGTTGAGAATAATCATCGAACATCTGCTTATTATCGTGAATCAGCTAATCAGCATAGTCTTTTTCGAATTTCAAAAAGTGTGAACAGATGATAAATTCACATTTCTTTCGAATAATTACAACTATACTTTAGTCATATACCATTTGGGATTCAAATAATTGCCATAATTTGTAATAAACGATTTGCGTAAATTACGATTTTACATAACGAGAGAAAGAAAGAGAGAGAGAGAAACAAAGAATTAAAATAATTTTATTTTTACGAAAGCCGTTGTAAAGTCGAGAAACTCAAAATAATCAAATTTCGAAATTTTGATTTTTAACTTATATATTTCTTGATTTTATTTTTTATTTTTTTTTATAATTATA
>NW_021853696.1:773319-784132 GCF_003651465.1 Formica exsecta
AATTATATTTATTTTATATATTTTTTATAACTTATATATTTCTTTATACTTTTTTTATTTTTTTATAATTATATTTATATTTTCGTAACTCATTATTGACGCAAATCAGGTTTTTTTGGATCGAAATGCTAAGTGTTGAACAGGCAATACATTTTTGTCAATGATATAATTTTCTAACTACTGAGGCATCAACTACGAGGAGATCCAACCGCGCACTGTGGTGTCCAAATAAATTATATAAAGACAAAAGCTAGAAGATAACTTTCGATAAGTTAGAGTTTGCTAGCGTCAGAGCTCAGTCAGTGAGCATGTTAAGCTAGATTGTCCATTGACGACATACCTGTGAATCGACCATCCAGCTTTGACTTTTCCGGTCACGAATATACCGACCACAGTATACACTATGGTGGGTACAACAATAGCATCCCCGCTTACGCTCGTTTCTTAATGTCTTTAACCTTTAGTTCTCTCAGTGGTGTGACGCGAGCACGACTTTGCGCCGTATCGGTCGCATCATTTCCGCAAGAGTGGATATAGTTCGCCGGTAACGGGGATGTAGAGAGGAGATATTCTATATCCTCTCCGCAACGCGTAATTATGCAACAGCGATCCGTGCGCGTTTATCGACGCGTGTACACCTAATAGACAGGGGAAAACGGAAGATAAGGCTTGCGATAAAGCGATAAAAATATCGAGCGCACAGAGAATGTGTTTCACATAGATAAATGTATTGTGTCGCGAAACGATTGCATATCTTGTTTAGGCTGTATTTATGCCGCCAAACTACGTGGCAATGTATAAGACACGTTTCTTTTAATTCAAATAAAAAATATGTGTACATAAGTGATTCACATTTAATATTAAATGACAGATTCTTAAAATTAGAGAGAGAAATTAAAGCTAAAGATTTGCTTCGGCGAAATTTCATGATATCAATATTAGATATTTTAATTGAAAGTTGGAATAAAATTCTGAAAAAATAAGGTAACCTAATTAAACAAATTTTGTTGTTTAATTACATTCTAGCAGGTGTTCCCTATATACAATAATTAAATAAAACAATACTGCAAATGTTATAATGCCGTAAAGATAATCGTAGAGATAACAAAGAGAATACAGTTTTATTTTATATTTTATTTGTATTATAAATATATTTAATTTTTTTTTAGATAAAAACATAATCGAATAAAATAATGTTACTCAAACATTAAAAAAAAAAAAATGACACAGTCGCAAAAAAAGTTAAGTTGATACACGCCGCGGATTATGCGAATTGCAAGGAGAACGTAAAACGCGGCCGCGCACACGCGTATTCCCTTAAAGGCAAGCCATAAATATTGGCCGACTCTCATGCATACGAAGCCCCGTTAAGAGTGAGAGAATTCCTTCTCGTTTCTCGTCTCTCGACGCGGTTGCTTGCGCTATGGTTTTGCATCGCAATAACGTCAGGTCGCGACGTTGCTATTCTTCTTCTTGGTTTTTTGCATTATTATTTCAATTTCCGAGAACGTCAGTCGCACGCGCGACGCGAAGGCGATCGACGATGAAAACACCAATCAAAACTCGATAACTCGGGGTCCGCCGTTTTCCGCCAACGTGGTGTCTCCGGCGTGCACTTAATATCGATCGCGAAGCGACACGGAGGCGCTATTGTTTGTTGGGCAAATTATTGCACGCGCGCCGCGGGATTCATGGCATTGGCGCGCGATAGCTCGGGCTCGAGCCCCATTGTGCGCCGGTTCTTACCGCGGTATCGCGCGTATATCTTCTCGCAAGAAAATTATCGCGCGCCCGAGTTCTTGACCTTTACTTGAACGCCTGCCAATACTATCCGGTAAGTCGCGCTCACTTAAATGCCGCACCGAAAGCAACAGCTAAAAGCCACTCTAAAAATTAACTCAAATAAAAAGATATAGAGAGAATCGCGTATTGTATGAATGTTAAGTTAATTTCTTTGTAAATACGTCTTATAAATAACTTCTTTGTATAAAATTATGAGGCAAATCAAGAAAGAAAAGATTAATTCGTGTAAAAGCATTATAAAATTACACGTGAAATAAATGTTTTATAATAATTCTCACAAATACATTTTTAATAACTTAATTTTAAAAGAAATATTTAAAATATGCAAACGCGCGGCATCTCTCTATAAGAAAATTATCGCATGTTCGAGTTTTTTACTTCATTTGAACGCTCGCCAATACTATCTGGTAAGCTACGTTTAATGACCAAAGTACAGGATGAGACAAAAATTATTTCAAAATTCTCTTCAAATAAAAAGATTATATATAAAATAATGTCATAAATTTTAAGCAATATTTTTTTAAATATGTAAACAATATAAATATATACAGGGCGGTTCAAATTCTTGTATCATCTATTCATTGTATTCATGAATAAAATAAAACTGTTCAAATGCTTTTGTGAACGACTGTATATGTCTGTAATTTCGTAAGCAATTTATCGCACACAAATATTCTTGACCTTTTTTGATAGTCTGCCAATATCGTTCAATGAATCACATTTAATGCTATAGCCAATGAAACACAATGTGAACGAACGATTAATCCAAATATAAATTGCGATAAAACAAAGTTTCATAACAAAAATTCGAATTTTGTTAAAAAATATATATAAAAAACTGATTATGTGTAGTATGTTATACTACGAGAAAATATTTTATCCTACGCATTTTACCACACATTTTAGCTTGGAATATCGATTGATATTGTACAGTATGATAAGTACGGACAAGTGCATCCGTTGATGCAACAACGAAAGAGAACAGGCGTTTATGAAGCGATAAGAAAATTATCTTCTCTCACAAACGGAAACGCTTGGACTCCCGTAACCGGTTGCTATGCAATATAATAGATACTCGACCAAAATAACTCCGAATTATTTATATTAGCATATATTTTTAGAACATACACTTTCCAAATGTTCAAAAAACAAAATAATTTCGGTATCATGTATTAGTTGAAGCGAGAAATGATAATTCCGAAAAAATCTGTAACATATAAATGCTATGAAATTCAGCATTTATTTCATGATATAATTCTACGAATATTAATATTATTAATGTGTGTTTCATAGTTATTAATTTTTCTGATAGATTCTTATTAGTTTGGTATATTGTATTCTGTGCAATATTTTTTTTTTTTTTTTAATTCAACATTGCTTTATATGGAATCATATTTAGATAATAATTTTAACATACTTTAAATATATATCAAAGAAAAATTTTTATATTATACTTTTTCTTTCTTTTTCTATCAACAGTAAAAAAAAATTTCCTATCTGCGCAGAAGAAACATATTTGCTTTTTTGACGTTTTACAAATCTAGGCTGATATCGGAAAAGAGGCTTTGACAGAATTTCATTGAAAATTCCAGTTACTTCTCTTTTCACTTTACGCTTTTCACTTTTCATTTGCAAGCAAATGCAAGACGGAATCATAAAGGCAAAGCATGAAGTGAAGAGCCCCAAAGTCTCTTCGTGGAATATCTGAAGCGCGGAATATTTCGCGCACACAGAAATGCATGAACAAAAAAAAGATGACTGTGAGCTCAGCTTTCGCTATTTTCACCCGAATCGTATAGGCTCTATGTCGAAACTGTAAAATAGGGGTGGAATAAATAATTGAAAAAAAGAGAGTCTCAAATATATTTACATCACACCACTCGAATCATCACAAAAGATTTCGTCAACCTCATTTTGCGAAATTTGTATTTTCTGCACATAATTTTAACGTCAAATGTCTTCAATTTATCTTATAATTATTAATATAATTATTAAAAGATCGTCTCTCTCATCTGCTTAAAATAGAAAAATAGAGAATGCGAAAACAATGTAAGAAAAAAGACATTTAATAACAGAAGAAAACAACACTCGATATACACGTATAGTGTAAATAAAAATATCATCAACATAGCCGATCGTTGGAGATGGAAAATATCCCTAAAGGGATATTTTCCTAACGATATTATTAATTCGACAATGAGTCCGTTGTGAGTAGAAAAAAGAATGCACGACGATAATTAATTAATGACTAAATACCGCTATCTATGTGCCTCACAAACGCATTTAATAGTTTTTCACTTAATTCCGATTTAATATTCGTTTCGTAATTAATGCAACTTTCATTTTTTATCGCTCGACAACAGGGATTACAAAACTAACTATTCATTGTCATATAGCGTGCGAAAACAATGTAAGAAAAAAGACATTTAATAACAGAAGAAAACAACACTCGATATACACGTATAGTGTAAATCAAAAATATCATCATCATAGCCGATCGTTGGAGATGGAAAATATCCCTAAAGGGATATTTTCCTAACGATATTATTAATTCGACAATGAGTCCGTTGTGAGTAGAAAAAAGAATGCACGACGATAATTAATTAATGACTAAATACCGCTATCTATGTGCCTCACAAACGCATTTAATAGTTTTTCACTTAATTCCGATTTAATATTCGTTTCGTAATTAATGCAACTTTCATTTTTTATCTCTCGACAACAGGGATTACAAAACTAACTATTCATTGTCATATAGCGGCAATTTTACCAAATATCGCAATTAAACGCAGATAATTGTAAATATATTATGCAAATATAGCGTTGCTTTGATATATTACATATAGTCATTATGCGATTTCTTTAGAAGCGAAAGTTTAGTTACTTTCACTGAAAATAGCGTTCATTTTCCTTTCATTGTTTATTGTTTGTTTGTATGTGTATATCTCATCATTATATAAATCTCGTCTAATAATTTAGAATTTATATTTTTATATAATTATTTTATAATAATAATAATAATATTATATTTCTACTTGAAATCATTCACGTTTTATTATTATGAAACCGTGTATAATCGGTTTAACTATTCTTCTTAAAAATCGGAATCATTCTGATTCATTATTCGACCATAATCAAAATCTAAATTGCTCATTTTGAAACGCGGCTTTTATTTGTCGAATCAAAGACATAGTAAATTAGATTAGTCTCTCTATCTGAAAACCGAATATGTTCTACCTTAACATCAATATAAGAAAAGCGCTAGTCATCTCGGAATTAATTTCTTGCAAAAGACTGCCAGATTGATATGCTATTCAATATTACAATAAGCTCGATATTGCTTTATCGCTTTATCATTAATCTAATGGATGATTACTCGCTTTCAGACTAAACGCTTTCAGAATAAAAGCGGAACGTTTGAAACATATGGACCACAAATTCTATCACATCTATATCCTATGTGAGATTTTTTATTTAATTTGTAATAGACTTTATTTATTATAACAAAGATGTCGCAGAGCTAATATATTGTAAATTATAAATATAATTACAAATTAAATTTTCGTATTATTAATAATTGATAAAATTTTATGCTTTTATGGAATTTAAGCAGATTTTACTTTAGCAAAAACAAATTTTAAATCTAACTGCTGCTTTAATAAAAAATATTATTAAAAAAGTAGCTTGAAGTTCGAATACGGATAAATAAATTCCGAATTAAAGTATCTTATCGCATCAGACATATGAAACATAGATGTACAAACTTTGGAACATACTGTATATTTTCGCGACTGAACGTTATAAATACAGATATCGCGTGAGGCAGATAACGCATTCGCGTCCGACGTGCGCTTTATTTTCTTAGAGAGTGTGCTAAAAATTCGCTTTCTGCCCTGGGTACTCGACACGCAGAGTGAGGGAGGAGAAACGAGGGATGGAAGATTTATTGGAGCGGCTCGAAGCCGCGGAGTTGCTAATTGCGTTTGCTACTGTGTGCAGCAAAGTGCAGTCTCGTTACGCCGCTCAGGTTTTCAATTACCAGCTGACCGGCCGGCCGGTCGGGCCGAGCCCGCTTCGTTTCAGGATGATTATCAGGCTACCATTATTTCCGGTGTACTTCCGCCCGGTCCTGCGATATGTTTATGCCAATTACCGTCGTCGATGGATTCGCGTAGTTAACAGGATAATCTTTCGGTGACGTTCGCGGCAAATGAGCCGCGAACACGCGCCGACAATGTCGCGTCGGCGCATTGTAATGTTACGCAATGATAGATCGATATCATTGTCGCTGGGAAATGTAGCGACAATGATGATGTTGATATGACGCGGGTTGACAATTCGCACTCGCAATGATTGAATATTTGTTACGTTTGTCTGTCTTTTAGACCTGATATTATTCGCTGATCATTGCGTAAAGTTGCGTAAAGCGACGATGTTAAATTCTGATAGACATTTCTGCCTCAAAGCGTGATAATTAATGTTTACTGATTGCTAACCATAACAGTGATAATTTGAAATGAAACGATAGCTAGAAAAACAGAAGGCTACTGACACTTTCCACAATCTTTACAGGCTCAAAATATTCAAGTAATATAAGAATTATATTAATAATCTATTTATTATATTTTTTAAGTATAGTATATGTAAATATATATTTAATAAATATCTAAATTCTGCAATATGTCTTTAGCAATCTCTTGTAGCAGATAATATGAATTTTCTATTGTGCGCAATTTCTTAAATAATTATATAAAATTTAATATTTAATTTGATTATATATAATTTAATAATTCAATAAAAAAGTAAGTTTGTGAGTATAATAATATGAGTATGGAAATATTGATCAATTCGCAAACATATCGTATATTAATATGTTCATCTCTCTAATTAGAGAAAAAGAGAATAAAATTAAATTCTATTATTTACAAAACTATTATTTACAATTTACAGCATCTGACGTTATTGCTCCATTTTCAGATGTCTCTTCTGATCTCTATTCCGATTAGAACACTTAGTACATACAATGACTTTTAGTCATATAAATTAATAGTAGCATTATTTAATTAAATTTATTTAACATTTTCACTGAGAAAAATATATAATTCTAATTTTTATATTAATAATCTATTTATTATATTTTTTAAGTATAGTATATGTAAATATATATTTAATAAATATCTAAATTCTGCAATATGTCTTTAGCAATCTCTTGTAGCAGATAATATGAATTTTCTATTGTGCGCAATTTCTTAAATACATACATATGTGAAATATTTTGTGCTTCCAAAAATTGGAAAAAAAAATATTCCGGCCTCTCCCATAATTATTTAATAATTATATAAAATTTAATATTTAATTTGATTATATATAATTTAATAATTCAATAAAAAAGTAAGTTTGTGAGTATAATAATATGAGTATGGAAATATTGATCAATTCGCAAACATATCGTATATTAATATGTTCATCTCTCTAATTAGAGAAAAAGAGAATAAAATTAAATTCTATTATTTACAAAACTATTATTTACAATTTACAGCATCTGACGTTATTGCTCCATTTTCAGATGTCTCTTCTGATCTCTATTTCGATTAGAACACTTAGTACATACAATGACTTTTAGTCATATAAATTAATAGTAGCATTATTTAATTAAATTTATTTAACATTTTCACTGAGAAAAATATATAATTCTAATTTTAATAAAAACAATTTTCTCTTTGTTTCTCATTTCTTACGTTAATTAATGACGTCAATCAACTAAATACGTTACATGCGTATTATCGCGGTTACGTGGTTTTATAATTTTTAATCGTTAAAAAATATTTCATTATTCAGAAAAAAATGGTAAAGAAAACATTGATTCAATGTCATTACATTCGCTATTAAATGCGCAATGTATATATTCCATCAAAAATCGATAACGTGATTGTCGGCGAGCTTTTCGGTTCTTGCCGAATCTCGTATTGAGTCTCATCCAATCAAATCTCATCGCATGACCGAACCTCCGAAATAGACTGCGCGAAATGATGGAGCTGTGCGGATTTTTCGAACGTGCAGCTGCGCGACCGTAATGAAGTTTCGCGTCTGCCAAACTTGCACATGCATATACTTGTTGCCAGTGAGTATATCCCTGGGTTCGATGAAGTTCGTTAACTTTGCAACGCGGCGGCGGACCCGTTCGTTCCCGCTGTGAATTACGGCGAGCATCGCGTTTATTGTCAACTGCACACGAGGCACGAGGCAGGCTCTCTCTCCCTGAAAACGAGGCTTAACGCGCAACGGGGGTTCGAACCCTCCCTTCCAAAGCGCCCCGAAGGGCTTCCAACCCCTTTTCATGAGAGAGGAGATAACTCTCCTCTCTCTGTCCCCTCGCTTGCGCTCCGTTCAACTCGAGATGAGAGGCGAGAGAGAGAGAGAGAGAGAGAGAGAGAGAGAGAGAGAGAGAGAGAGAGCTGTAGTCCTGGCAAACTCCACCTGAATCATCCAATTCAGCAACAGCCCTTCAAAAAGAGATTAACGCGCCACGTCGCGGCACAAAGAAAAACCAACTCGAGGAAGCTGGCAAATCCAGATATCTCACCGCGTAATTGCTCTATTGAGAGTGAGAAATTTTCGAGAAGCTCGACTCTGGCAGGATCAGAAGAAAAGATTGAAAGTGTCCAAAGAGACGAAGGCTTCACATCAATTCTTGAATAAATAAATCATGATATTAAAAAATTGAGTAATATAATGTTTATGACAGCAATATAAATACGAGAAAGTGCAAAAAGAGAAAAATCTTGACACTTATCTCTTAATTAAAAACTCTAAAAAACAGTAATATATACGAATAATGTGTATATTTAAAACATTTATCTTTAGGATTTTAAAGTTCTAAACATGTTCATTTTGATTAAAATTATCACATATTTTTCTCGATTTTCTCTATTAAAATTATAAAATTTTCGATAAGTAGCAAAAATTTTTTTATTGAATATCTTTAGAAAAATCTTTTTCTATTGAAATCTTTTTATTAAATATTTTAAACAATTTTTTTCATACAATGTTCTTTTATTCAATAATTATATTTTTCTTTAGTATCATGATGTATTAAACCCAGATTGTGCTACTCTTACAAATCGCATATAATTACAATATTTACATCATTGAGATATCTGTTTTCATTAGAATATTTTATAAATAAATATATTTTTTGTATAAATAATTAAATAAATAATAAAATTTACACATATAAATTATAATTATTATAGCGAAATAATAATTTTGTGATCATATTCGGTGATCACGAGCTGAGAAGCATATTGAGTGTTAAATGCGAGATACGAATATGAAATGAATACGGCCTAAACTTATGCGACGAGAACAATGTGAGCATAATAATTAGGAAAATAATGTGAGAACTGCGCTAGCAAATAGACTCTTATCTCAATGGAACTCGTTGACTTTTAAAACCCCTTCGTCGAGACTTGATATTCTCTCCTTCCCTCTTTCATTCTTCTTCTGTTTTCATACGAATAAGCATAATTCGAGCAAAGCGTCTACCGGATAAAGAATCGGGTGTCGACAGGTACCGAATCAGATGACGAATCACGTATCTGTTTAACTTGGTAACCTGATTTTACGGAATTTAAACTTTATCATAAAGACTCTCATAATGAATGAAACACTCTTATTAGAACCGATCTTCAAGATCATATACTTTTAACAGTAATTAAAAATAGAAACCAATATTTTATACCTATTGACTTTTTCTCACATACACTTTATGCCAAGAAACTTTTGTATAACGAACATTCTAAATTCATATTTCTCGTACTAAAATTTCTAAATAAAAAATTTTCGATATGTCTTTTTATAAAGAATTCGTGTATACTGAGAAAATCTTAATATATTTTATCTAAATATTTAGTTCTAAATCTTTCAAGTATATAAACTATTATACTATATGTATAAATAAATATGCTTTTTTAAATACGTCAATAGAGCAATTAAAATTTAAACTACAAGCTTAAAGATTCTATAAAAACACTTTCGAAATAAAGAGCAAGTCTTTTATTTCATATTTCGGAAATTAAAACAAATGCAAAAAAAACAATTTATCTTATTCATATAATCTAATACAGAACAATTGTGATATAATATTTGTGCTACAGAAGAGAAATGAAGAAGAGCGACTTCTCGGCCAACATCTTATTTATCCGTCGAGTAATACAAACTATCGTGGCACCAGTCGTTTAGGAGTTCCGGTGTGCAGCAATAAGTCCCGAGAAATCGTGGGATTACAGCAGTAGCAGTAGCAATTATTCATTACATTCTTGCGTCGCGACGTCTTCATTAATAGCGAGCATCAACAAACAGCGTCGCTTAATCTCTCTCATATTCGCGTGCATTCGCTTGGTTCTTTGACCCGTAATGTTAGAGGACCATGTGTTATATCGCTATATGATTCTTTTAGACCCGTTATGATATTGCACGCTGTTCTCATATTAGCTCAATAAAAATAAAAATCGGAGCTACATGTATATACCGTTAAATGTAAAATCCTGATGTGCTTTGTCCACCGTTAGACGTGGAATGTAAATAACAAAGTACCTAATTAACACTGAAGAAGAGGATAAATCGAGAAGAAGATTGTAATTACTTCGCAAATATTATAAGTACATATATAGAACTTGAATAAACGGATGTAATAGAAATACACAATAGAAATAAAAAAGATAAATTTTAAGAAAATTTAATGTGGACGGTTTCTTTTTTGCATACTAAACAAAAATTATATATACATATTTATATAAATTCAGATTTGTCAAATTTAAAGGTACAAATCAAATACAAATATTTTTTACTAATTAAAATAATGTAAAAAAATAAAGAAATATAAACAAGTTTTTCCCTATTTCACTCTTTAATATTCAAATAAGATTTGAAGAAGTCAATTTCTTCTTTCAATTTATTAATGTGAGATAAGCCAGTCTCGCGTTAACGTCTACTTTCGTCCTGTTTCCCT
>NW_021853696.1:784354-810376 GCF_003651465.1 Formica exsecta
CCCTACATCGTCATTATTCGCGCGAATTATCGTGCCCTTGTCGCGGCGACATGTCGCGCCTTTTTTTCTTCTGCGTGCAAACGCGTGTTGCCGGCGATTAGCCACTGTGAATGAGCGAACAACGACGAAGAGAGGAACGGGAACGCGGGACAAGGAAGTGCAGTGCTGTATGCACACGTGTCATTCGCAAGCGGTAGCTGCCACGTGCTGCTTGTGTGAGCGCTTTCCTCGAAAAATAAACAAAACGTAGCAAAGCGACGCCCTGCGTCACGGATTGACGCGCGTTTACATCGCTCGAGTTGCTGGGATTGCTGGATGTTCCTCTTGTTCTCTCTTTCTCTCTAATTGTTAGTCTTTTCTCTCTCTCTCTCTCTCTCTCTCTTTCCCGCAAAAAATCTCGGACTCGCCCACGTGCGTGCACGTGATGAAATTTGTTGCAGCGCACGCGAACAGATTCCTGGGATTACAGGAAGAAAATCTGATATCATATATCCTCTTTTTACAAAAGCTGGATATATCGAATATTGATAAAATGAAAAATAAGCAAAATAACAAAATAAAATTTTATATTTCATTATAACGCAAAAACAAAATTAATTAAAATTAAAGTTAAACATTTCAGGATTCTAATTGTAATACTCTCTACACAAACGTTATTCGCCAAGATCATTCAGTGTTGAAAAAATTAATTAACAAATAACAAAAATTCCATAAATACTGTATGTTTATAGCTGGTAAATTGTTTTTCTATATATTACATTTATTATATTACACATGTCCATAGATATATTTAATTTAAAAAGAAAAAATCCTTTTTATTCTTAAAATATTGTATATATTGCTCCCAAAGTATTTTGATTTATGTATAATATATAATAATCTCTTTTCATAAAATATTATATATATATGTATCTAAAACACACAAGAAAACATTAAATGTATTTAATTAAGATATATGTAAAGATTCATCTGAGATTCTGTATAATTTTATTATTTTAATAAACGAATAAAAAATAGCAACCTTGATAATAACATCACAATTTTTAATTCGCCGCAACACAAAGTTGCCTTTAATCTAATCTCATTTTACAATACTTCATAGTTAAAGTGAGTCATTATGGACGCGCGTGGTTGGCCAGCGAGATTATAAATGCGAAGAACGATGTGGGGTGAAATAAAAGAATAAAAACGCGAATCTTTCTCACGTGGATCTTTCTCGCGCGGATAAGAACGCGTGTTGCTACACGTCGTAAAGACGAGTCGACAGATTTTACAAGAAAGCAAACGATCGGATCCGCGTAGCATTTAATATATGTAACGCTTTGTTTTTACGGCGCCGACAGGGACATCGTTATCTGTTGATTTTAGTGCATGTCACGGTAGCGTTATCACTCGCCGCGTATTATAGCGATATAGTGCGCGGCATGTTTTAAAGCTTTTTGAATGAATCATCGAAAGCACTTATGGAATGAGATTAATATCTGCATTGATATTTTGGGGGAAATTACGATTACCGAGTTACGGAGAACTGTGCTCGATCATTTAATTCTTTCTGACTTCATGTGACCTCAAAGTAAAAAATCCTGCATTGCTTACATTAATGTCACTAATTGTATTGAATAATTGTTGTAAATAATATTCTTGAAATTCCCCAAACTTTGTTAATATATATACTTTGAAATATTTTATTCATTTTCCAAAAGCTATGTGTTAGTAATAATTTAGTAGTATTTGTAAGAACAAATTATAAGATAAAACATTTATTTAAATGCTGAACACAAATTTTAGGATTTTGTAACACGGTAAAGAAAAAAAGCGATGAACAAAATACGGAGCTCGTAGACAATTGAATGTTAATCTCTTTTTCAAAGAAGAGAATTGTGAACGCAACGAGGTCGAGTGCAGTTTCATGCAAGCTCGAAGTGTACTTGTGGAGAGCTGTTGCTCTTTAGTAAGGGGAGCGAGGGATATGAAGAGAACGAGAGGAGGTCAGAAAATTCATATAACAAGAACATGAGCAATGTGTGTGTGTTGTCAGCCTAAAACCACCCCATGGATGCAATGACCTCTCATTCTCATAATATCAGTTATAGATCAAATTTCTTTAGACTTTTATAATTTATCATAAAAGTTCAAAGAATGAATGCGAAAATCAATTTAATACATCTTTGAATAATGTTTTTTGAAATTTTCTGTTCTTCATCTGTGATGAGAAATGTTATAGATTTTCAATAATGCAAACGTAAATTTCAGTAGAGATTTTCAAAAATTAACAAATAGATTTTTTAAAATAAATTTTTTAATGAAACAACTATTCTCTCTCTCTGTTTCTACATCAGATAATATTTTATTTTTATTTTATCATATGAATGCTTTAATATATGTCATATTTATCTCTATTTTAATGTTAATCTTTATTATATTAAATGTATATATGTATTTCTTCACA
This sequence comes from Formica exsecta, assembly GCF_003651465.1. Classification (NCBI taxonomy): domain Eukaryota; kingdom Metazoa; phylum Arthropoda; class Insecta; order Hymenoptera; family Formicidae; genus Formica; species Formica exsecta. The sequence continues at coordinate 786,804 of NW_021853696.1, forward strand.
CATATTTTTTATGATTATATTGCAATAATATATCTGATAAATTCGACGCTATCACTTTTATCTACCGACTTTAATCGTGCGTCAGCGATGATAGATCCCTGTCGGAACGTCGGTCAGACTACGCACTAGTGAGCAGCATCAAATTAATCAGGATGATTTTTTCTTTTCACCGAGCGCAACGTTTCTCGATGGAAAGATAACGCAGTCTCGATATATACCTTCCTTTCTTCCATCGAGAATCAAGAAGATCGACTCTCTCTCAAACAAATGTTTCACAAGAATCACTCCCTCCAACAGATTCTTTTCTGTTATCTGTTCTTTGTTTTTTTCACTCAATTTCTGATTCTCTTTCGTTTCACTATGCTTCAAATATTTAAAAATATATATTTCTTGCATACACTAATTTCTCATTATCACATATTAGAATACTATAAATAAATTTTTTTAAATAAATTTATTATAATTTATTAAAATTATAATTTGCATACATTTATCAATTTTAATTTTCTTAGATCACTATAATGCTTCTATATTTCGCTTTAGCAAAGTAAAATTGAAGTTTTCTAATTCGCTTACATAATAACAATTTAAATTCTTATTCATAATTCATAAAACTATAATGTAATATATCATAAGTGAATAGGGTTGAGGAAGAAGGGGAGGCGCGTTTGAAATTCCCTTTCATGTTATTAACACACGTAATGTAACTATAATATCATCTTTTATATTTTTTTAATATTCTCTTTTTCTCTAATCATACTAGATTTTATATCAATCCCTTAATAAGTTCCTGTATAAGAATCGAATATTATTTTTATCAAATTTGTGCTTTAATTACTATTATTTTTCACTTCATGATACTGTATTCCTTCTTATATCTCGAAAGAACTGAAGTCTCTGAACATGTAATCACATCCCTCTATCTATTATACCTATCTCTTTTATATGCCTGCAAAGGTTCACGTTACGCCGATCTGTGATTCTCGATGACGACGGGCGATGACGCCGATTAAATTCCACCGCGTCTCGCCCCATCGACTCGTCGACTGCGGGAAGGAAGTCGATGAACTTTCGGCAAGTAATCTTCGGAAAGCCATAAAGCGAGATGCGATTCACCGGCGTTACCTCCCGCCCCGCAATTATGATGTAATTGACGGTTTTGACCAGGCGGAGTTTAATAGACGAAAGAAGACAAACGCACTCTGTGAGAGAGCTATTACACCCTTTCCGCGTCATATCAAGCTCTTCATCGTCAACGAATTATTTTCCAATTTTCATAGCCGGTGACCATCCATACAAATCTGCCGTAATCTCCGAAAAATATTAATTTCGCGCAAAATCCACAATCTTCGCCGATTCCATAACGACTAAAGCGCAAAAATCATGTACAATAAATAATCACTTGAGATTTTAATTAAAGTATTTCGGGATTTTGTCGATGGAAGGAGCGCGAGTGAGAAAGGAGGGAGGAAAAGAGAAAGAAAGAATGAGAGAAATCGATACGATATGCTCAGCGAGGAGAAAATTGCCGCTCATTATTCCTCATTACGATAAATTAGTTCGGGAGTCTGAAGTTAAGTTTGATATATCTCGCTGAGCAATGTGTATTCTAAATTTTGCACACCGCACCGGGATAATTACGCTCGCAAAAAGAAGATAGCAGGTAGAGAGAGATAAGAGAGATACAAAACGCAGTCCTATATGACGCTCAGTTTCGGTCAAAATTACGAAAACCCAGACGGAAATTACATTTTAACTTGTATCGGCAAAAACGACCACCCGAGAGTGGATCCTTGCCAAGAGAGAAAATTTGCTAGGTTAGAATTTCGTAATTAATCATCTTTATGACTTATTACAGAACAATTAAACTTAATTTTGGTATACAATTCAATATATAAAGTAATATCAAAGAAGAAATATAAAATACAAAAAAAATCTCAAAAAATAGCATAATGAAAATGCCTGATTTTATAAACTTTCATCATATATGATAATAAACGGAGAGAAAAGAAGTACATATAAAACATTACAATAAGAAACACATTGCATTATTTTACATATATTACATATTTATAAAAAATATTAAATTATTTTGATAAAAACGGATTGAAAATTTAACGAATATTTTTCGAATCTCGTTGAATTTAACAAATAAATATATACACTCTACATAAAAAAAAAAAAATCGAAGTATTGCATTGTGAGTATATGTAAAAAAAAGTACCGTAAGTATCATCAGCGAAAAAAATGCAAATCGTAAGAGCGCGCGATTCGTTATCGTTAATAATACGCGATGCGGGAACAGCCGTGTCGAGATTACATCGATCCCACGCATTTGAATAAAAACAGACGGATCTTTTGCATGGCGGTCGCGATGCAATCTGCGAATCTTCAGCAAAAATAAAATCGCCCGAGCGGGATGGATCTCGGTCGTGCCACGAACTTCAGCGATTATGATCGAGATAACGTCGCGTCCTGAAGAAACGAAACTTGGGTGCCCCTAATCGCGAGGTGGTTCGGCGAACGCCGAAGACGAACGTAGAGGTACCGGGCGCGCCGACGTGGAACGTCGTGATTTATCGTCCTAACGCGTGTACTGATTTATTATCTCAGGAATTGACCCCGGGACGCGATCCCGGACTCCTCGCTGCCGATGAGCGATGGCGCGTTTCCGTTAATGTCGGGAGCACACGTTGTGCGAATTATTGCCACCTTTGCGAAATAAAGTTGAAATTTACAAAAGTTACTCCTCGATGATCCTATGGGAATCGTTTATGTGATAAACAAAACAGCTTATCGTCAGAAATTTATCATAAACATTTTCTTTCTTTCTTTCGTTAGTCTTTATAAAAATCAGACAATTTGGGATATTATAATCTTATAATTTTAATATGTAATTTATATATATATGTACTGTTTTAATATTAATTGAATCTATTCATAATTTGCGAATATCAAGAACATTAATTATTTTATGGCTATTTTAATGACATTTAAATAACACTATTTTCTAATATTGATAGTAAAAAGATTAAAACATCGTTGAAGAAATATAGATAAATTCTTTTCATTTAAAAGTCGCATACACAATATCTATTCGTACAATAACTGAATCATAATTCATTTCACATCATCTATATAAATCTAACTTCTATAACCACGCGCGAAACGAAGTCTTCTAATGTACTTTCACGAATCACTTATAGGTTGAAACTCTGTTTACATGCTTCACTTTGAATGATTCATACCATCGTACCGTATGATCTTTCATAGTGAACGGCTGTAGAGGATGGCTCAACTTCCTTCGATTCAAGTGATTATTTTATGGAAACATCGTTTACTCAATTTGTTTCTTTTCATTTTGCGTTGATTGATTCGGCATAAACATTAAGGGTGGTTTGTGTAGATTCGCCTTTAGAATCGCGATACCGCATGAGTCTGTTTGTATACATAATATCGTGCTAGATAAATTTATTAAAAGACGATTATTGCTTATAATTTCAATTTTTAACATTGGGTGTCTTCTTAATAGTCAATTAAATTTTGTCTTATTTATGCAAGTCAATTTAAATTGCTCCAATTAATTTTATTCTTAAAATCAAACAATAGAAAAATAATTTGGCATGTATTAATAACCATCGTTTATTACGTAGATAAAAACTGATATACTAATTAAATAATACCTCACTCGAGTAATATCTTCTCTAACTTTTACTAATATTACTTTGATTTACAAAATTCTTCAGTGATTTATTCTCTAGATTTCATTAGTCTAATTTTTATCAAAGTAAATGTGTTGTTACATTTGTCTTTATATATTTATTACACTTGACCCACTATATAAAACTGTAGTTTATTTTGCCCCGGGTACAAAAAACGCAAAACATGGATGTCTTTCCCTTGTAATATTAATTCGAAAAGATTCGGCTTGAGTTTGGCCGGGCGATATTACTGGCGTAGTTTCGGCATAGAAATTCCCTCATAAAAAGTAAGCATTACATCCAATTATCCAAAGTTTCGTCGTTAGGGAATCTCAAAGGCACTTTTCCGTCGCGAATACGACAAAGAAGTCAGCGGCGCACGGTCTGCATGGCTCGATAGATCCGTTGTACGTACTTTGTCTTAATCGCGGAGGCGCGTTCTTCGTAGAAAATTAAGAAAAGAAGTTCGCCCTACGTCAACGCCGATGTCGCTACCACCGACGACGACGACAACGATGCCAGCAGCGTCGGATGAAAAGCGAAGACACGCGAGCTAGAGCAGGAAAGAACCGGAGGAACGCCCTGACCCCAGGGATAATGAACAAAGCGAACGAGGAGAGTAAAGAGACAAAGATTTCTAGTACTGTACATAGAGGGATGAGGTAGTCTAAGGAGAGACGAATCAAGAAGTCGAAAAAGTAAAAAGTAAAGAAAGAAAAGAGAGGAAAAAATAAAGAAAAAAGAAAAGAGATGCACAGATAAAAATGAAGAAAAACGATTGTTAATGCATTAGCATTTTTACAATCTTCTTAGAAACTATATACATAAAAATTCAAAAATAATTTGGCATGTATTAATAACCATCGTTTATTACGTAGACAAAAAATTGATATACTAATTTAATAATACTTCATTCGAGAAATATTTTCTTTAATTTTTACTAATACTTTGATTTACAAAATTTTTCAATAATTTATTTTTTAGATTTCATTAGTTTAATCTTTATCAAAATGAATGTGTTGTTACATTTGTCTTTATACTATATTTATTATATTTGACTATATGTATACGACTGTAGCTTATTTTGCCCTGTTGGATACAGAGTACATTATATATATATATCAATATAATATACAGTTCAAAATAATCGATTATTAAAGAATTTACAAAGAAATAAAAAAACAAAATAATAGAACAAATATAAAGGTAAGAATGAAATAATACAAGTTATTCGGCTTATCAATCAGAGAAACACAAATTCACACGTCACACAATATATGTAAGAAATGAATAGGGGAATACTAAAAGATCTAACAAGAGACGAAGAAAGATTGCAAGAAGAATGATGAGAAAGGGAAAGAAGGTACTAGCTCTCTTCTCTCGTCTTTCAGACACGAGAAGATAGTAAAGTTTGGAAAGCTCGAGGCGACTTGAAAGACAGGAGAAGAAGAGAATTTCTACGGAAGAGTGAGAACGCAGTAGAAGCGAAAGAAGTATGAGAGAAGAAGAAGGGACAACGCGAGAGAAGTTCCACGAGAGTGCTACGGGCAAACAGGGGCCTCGGGAGAAAGAACAGAAGAGAGATAAGAGACAAAGAGACGGACACTGACAATGAGAAAACGAATACGGTGAAAAAGGAGGCAGAAGGGAGATTCGGAAGCAAAAACGAGAAAGAAAATATACAAGGGAGAGAGAAGGTGGGAGGGAGGTAGAAAGAGGTATAGTAAGCGTTCGTATAGAAATACCGACAACCATCTAAGAGAGGATATAAGAACATGCCGCTCGGGGCCGAATTCCGAGATATTCGACGAATTCGCTCGCGAAATCACAATGAAAGCCTCTCGTCCTGCTGTACGCGCGGAACCCGTTGGCGGCCGCCGGTCTCCGGGAAAGCGAGCCGAGCGACGTCCTTTAAACTCCGCCGTCGCGGTAACTCCTTCGGAGCACGCCAATATTGACTTCCGCTGTATTACGCCGAGGTAATCGGAATTCGAATGTGACGTACATTTTCCGACGGCACCAGGAGCGCCTGGAATTTGGTGTCATTGAATTTCGTCGTGTCGCGCAGTCTAGTGAATAAAATTTATATTTGTCGCGAATGTAGCATATATTATTTGCCAATATATATGGTACTTATATCTAATATTCCTTCGCTTTTATTTTTTATTTTTCGCCAATTATATGAAAAATTCTTGCAATCGATTCTTCAGAAATATCTGTGACGTTGCAAGAAATCAACGGCCACTTTTCTTAAATTATGAATGCTGATGTGCAATATATTTTCGCTGAGATAATATACGAAGTGCCAAGCTTTCTGATATCGCTTATCTTTCATATGCCACATGATATATAATAATTATAACTATTATAAATATAATATAATTTGTTTGCTTTCGGAAATTTTAACAAATGCCGATATATTTATTTATAAATTTCTCTGAATTAGATTAAAAACAAATTGAGATAAAAACAACAAATTTCGCGTCGACTGCGGCAGATGTTTCAACTTGCGTCAACTCGAGTTCCTCGAAGATGCTTCTGAGAACATCGCCGTCTTATCGGATACGTGACCCACTCGTTTGACACGAGATAACTCCCGCGGTTGATGATAAAGCGTGCGCATCAGCAAGCTGCATAGGAACAAACGTCTACGTGAACGCAATCCGCGATTAAGATGGCATACATCGTTTGATCATTACGCGCCGACCTAAGGAAAATTCTGAATCCTGGCGCATAGCATCCTTCGCATTCGGAATCGGGATTTATTCCAAACACGCACGAGTCATATATTGGAGAACGATTCGAAACGTTTCCGGGCCGAGAGTAAAGTCCGCTGGACTGGCGATTTTTCTATCTACTACTGGCAAATCGAGAATTCATACTTGAAGACTGGAGAGCGAGTCGAGCATGTAAATTTCGCCTATGCAAAGGAGACAATAAAGACCGCTAGAATTTTAACACCGTATGAGAAGTTCTGATCGCTATAAAATATTTTGTTAATATTTGAAAAAAGTATTGTCTGTGTATCTTGTTTTGTAATAAGTAGTTTAAATGATAAATTTAGAGAATTTACGAATAGGATATGTATGCTTTGAAAATGATTATTGGTACATGGAAAAAGGAAAATAAATAGCAAAAGACTGGATGAAAATGATATGAGCATTAGATTCGAGAAAGATAGAGAAGAAATGGATAAATGAAACACAAGGAGAAACAGGGTAAGATTGCGATATTTGGATTTTTCCAAGAATTTATATTAGAATCCGGTAGCTATGTAGCGCGTATTATGTATAAGTCTCATCGACAGAATTCAACAATGGTCGATATATTAAACGTTTTAATTTTCAGTCTAGTTTTCTGTTTATACATTGCGTATCGATAACCGATAATTCAACATGAAACTGACGATTCTCTCATCATCTTTCTGATATTTAACCATTAAAAATCCTCTTTCACGTGCTTATATTATATATAAAAATAGTTATGTCACATCAAATTACATATAGTAATATAATCAAACTAAAATATCTATTTTTAAAAACTTTAAAATTCTTATTCAGGAAACATCTAGTAGTATTAATAAAGTCATTTCATTTTAGTAAAATGCTAGTCATTTCAGTAAAATGAAAGATACTAAAGCTGAAAATAGTCTTTTCTACGCATACATTTACATAGAAAGAGCCTATATATATAAGGAAAACTCATTTTCGACATTCGTGGAATCAAATCCTTTCTAAAATGAACGATTCAATCGAATTAAAGAGAGAAATACTCGCAGAGTTCTCTCTTATATGCACAATCTAAATGTATCTTTCCGCTGCTCGCAGATGAAACGAGCTGTATGACGAGCGCGCGCACGGTAATGATGCAACCGGGCATGGCGCCCTTATGGCAAACGTGGCGCACGAGAAGGAACGAGCGAGGCATGGCCTCGTGCATGAGAAGCCTCTCCTCGAATACGGCCTAAGCCTATACAGGGTGTTCTGGGTGTTCAACGCCTCTGCTCTCGGTTCCGCGTTCTTCGGCAAATCGATTTGTCTCAACGACTCTACTTCTCGCGTATAATGATTTTTATAACTGTAGCTATTAAACATTTTGTAGATAAACAGAGCGTATATTATTCTGTGATTTTGAGTAAAAGAAGAAAATAAAAAATTGAAAAAATTGTAGAAGTAATCAAAATTAAGTTTTCAACGATTTATCTACTGTCGAATTTTCGAAACAAATTATTCGGAACAAAATATATTTACGAATATACCGCAAGAATTATTTAAAAGCAGATAAAAGATGTTATTATTAATATTTTAATAATGTATGTGTGCGTGAATATTTTGCATTACTACTGGAAATTATTATTTAATGCCCTAGAAGAATTTTCAATCCGTACTTTATTTAATATCTTCCTAATTAAAAAATTATTTTGCTGTCATAAATATTAATCAAGATTACTAAATTAACAATTATCTTTATAATTATCCTAAAGCACAATAGATTACACAATTTTTTTATTTTTATTGTTTTTGTATGCGATTACACTTTTGAGTCTTGAGAAATATGTATCGGAAAAAAAAACTAGTCTATAAATTTTAGGTTCACTATACTTGCAGTATTAAAGGGAAAAGGCGACGAGCAAACCCAAGGGACACCGTGTATATAAGTGCAGACGTGTATACACGTCGAGTCCTAGATTCTTGCTTTCGTATCCGTGAGAGAGAAGAGAAGGAACAAACCCGTGGCTCGCCAGTCCCACGGGGCCTCGGTGTCCTCAGTTATCTCGGCCGGGCGGCGTGATGGGTAGAAGGGAGGCAAAGACGTGGGGCCTTACCTCCGCGCGCGATCCTCTTCTCGGTCCCCTTTCTCTCTCGCGGCCAGTCCTTTCGAATCCATCCGCCTGTCTGTTCGCCTCATCTCTGTCCTTTTCCACGGAACGCCAACGCCGCCCGTGATCGTTCTCTCTTTTTCTCTTTCTTCCTGTTTCTTACATTTAATTCCGCCTCGTCTGCTGGTGATCTCTACCTCTTCGTCACGACCACGAGAGCTCACCTCTGGACTTTCGTAAAATATGTATCCGCGTCTCGCTGATAATGAGAGGAGAACTCGCGAGCGAGCAGGTTGAGCTCTCGACTCGGATCTCGCGACTTCTTCTTTGGAACGGAGTGATTTCCTCGTTGCTTCTCGCCTCTTCATCCTCCCCCTTGATTTACGTTTGTCGATGATTTACGTTGGTACCGTCTCGATTAATAAGCGTGGCGTGCACCATGTAAAGCTCGAAACCCGGCAGTGGCAAATATTAACAAACGTTGTAGTGATGTAAGAACATCGCGATATACAAAATTTCACACAATCATCCTTCGATATCAATTAATTTGAGAAATATACGGGTTTCTCTTTAATAAATAAAAATTTTCACGATCTTTAATAACGTCATTTACCTAAATGTCATTTTACTATTCTAAATTCAATTTCTTAAAATAAACATTATTGTTGTATTATTATTAACTAACGCAGTGTTTTTTAAAATGTTTCTTTCTCTCTTTCTCTCTCAAATTGAAAAATTGGAAAATAACAAGATCTTTGTGAATTAAAATTATGTTGTAAATGTGTTGGTAAAATTGCCAACAAACAAGTTATGTGTAAAAAAATAATCTTTATAGTTATGTATTTGTAGGAATAAAAACATAACAGAAATAAAATAAAATAATTTAATTTAAAATTATATGAATTTCAAACCTTCGTGTTAAAGTATTATAAATATTTCCGTTGTCACGATGTGCTAGCCTTTGATCCTAATTAAACATATAACACGCGTCTTTACCGATGAAGAGATTAAACAAACTCGAGTGCCAACGTGTTCCAGAAACAATCCGCGTATCGACCCCTCTAAACAAATACACGATGTAATCCGGCAAACCCTCCGCGCCTGTTATTTCAGGTATCTCTTTTCCCAGGTCCGAATAATCTTGGCTACATTTTTTTTCTCGCGCAATCGGATTATAGTTGGGTCGTATTTCAAAAGGGATTCGCTTTTAGTATGTGGTTGAAATAAGAGCATATTTGCCAGATTTACAATCACGAAAAAATTATAATAAACTTCTAAACAAAAACAGTTAATTGTCATTTGATATTTCGCATTTTGTTTTTCTCAAAATATGAATGCAAGAATGTTATATAAGTAAATTGCAAAACTTTTCTATGTATCTCGATGTAAATAATAGAAAAAATTATATATGATAAGAAACGATATTATTAAAAAATCGTTAAATGGTTTCGGTTAAAAAGTGCATTATTATTCTTAAATAACACAGGAAAGATGATGGCAAGGTCGTTATTCTCCGATAACGCTGCGAGATCGCTCTTTTTCGAGTCGGGAACCGGAAAAGGCATGGAGAAAAAGAACGAACGGCCGACCTGGTTCCTCGCGCGTTGCCACCCTTCCTCATCATATACCGGTGAAATTGCCCGCGGAAGGCCGACCCGTAGACTTTTTGAGGTTAACCGCGCCGCCTGTTAATGGTCAGAGCCACGAAAGCTGGCCGTATTTTAAAGTCGCCAGTAGTCGGCAGCGAACTCTTTTGCGGCGTCGATTAACTTCAACCAGAGTGCCGAAACGAAGACGCGCGAAAACAAGAGAAAAAAAAGGAAGCAAGTCTGTTTTTATTCATTCCCCGAGAGGACCAGAGGGATAATTCAGGGGTCTCTATATTCATTACAAATTTATCGGGCTGTTCTAAAATAATTTAAGACAAAAATATAGGAGCGAGTTCGTAGACACAGTCACATATAATCTATGTGAAGATAGCACAAATCTACATAAAGAGAGAACAAGCATTTACATACAGAAAGTTACATCTCTACTAAGCTATTTTTTATTTTAGGTTTCTTTGACTGCTTTGGAGTTGACCTTTTTTTAAGCTTAATTTGTGAAAATCGCCGTAAGTCAAATATTAATTCTATAGTCCAATCAAAAATAAGCAATGAAAATAATCAATTAAGTGGAGATACTGGCAGATAAAAGCCAAGGCGCAGATATTGGTGCGCAAACTTATTATTTTTAAATTTTATTAATAAATATGCATTAAAAATGTACGTTTTAGGCCGTTTTTTGGTCCATCTTCAACATGGATATAAATATGTAAAAATTGAATTTTCAAACATGCACAACATTTAGTGTTGCAGTCAAAATTCCAAATTGAAATTAATAATCAGAAAGTAAGGCTCACTAAAATCCACGTAGAATATGTACAAATTAGTGGACAATGTCCAAACGCCATCACCAGATTACCATCGTATATCGTCGATGATTTACAATATAATAAAATGTTTAATAATATAATTATATTGTAAATCATCAACGATATATCTGTGGCGATGGCGTTTGAATGTTATCCACTAATTTGTACAGATTCTATGTGGATTTTAGTAAGCCTGTCTTTCTGATTATGAATTTTAATTTGAAATTTTGACTGCAACAACAAATGTTGTGCATGTCAAGTTTCAAAATTCAAATATAATCAATATAATAATAATTATATTGTAAACCATCGACGATATACATGTGGCGATGGCATTTGGACATTGTCCATTAATTTGTACAGATTTTATGCGGGTTTCATAGTGAACCTTCCTTTTTGATTATTAATTTTAATTTAAAATTTGACTGGGACAACAAATATTGTATATATCAAGTTTTAAATTTTTTACATATTTATATTCATGCTAAAGATGGACCAAAAAATGATCCAAAACGTACATTTTTTAAATGCATATTTGTTAATAAAATTTAACAATAATAAGTTCGTGCATCAATATTATCTCCCATTTAATTGTTTATACTCTGAGCCTATTGCTATTATTATTAAAAATAATCGGCATTTGAGCAATTTATACGACCGATATACGTTTGATATCATTTCGGTACTTCAAAAGACGATCGATATATTCGAATAATTTTTCGAAAGTACTGATTCTTTTTCGATTCGCTCTTATCTTGCAAATTCTCGCGGTGCGAGAGGAAGTTCATTGAAAAGCGCGATGATGGAAACGCATTGATAATATGATATTTCATCATTGCGGACATGGACGAGTCAAGCGGAGTCGCGGACCTCCCGCATCGAAAGTACCGAATGATTTCCTAATGCGGCTCCCAATTATTAAATGTCGAACGCGAAGAAACGAACGATCGATCGCGTGACGAGGCGAAAAAGAATGGAGCGCTCGCGCTCGCGTTATCTAGATGAGGTTCATTAGAACGCGCGTTCCGAAGAGTCGAACACGTCATTTGCGTTACCGGCACCGTCCGTCCGTCCGTCCGAGCATAAAGAAAGCCTGGAGAAAACTCTGTTCCAGTTTCGAAAGAGATGGACTAATTATCATGCCAAGTACTGTTATTTACTAAAAAATCTTATTTTATAATATGTTATATATAGTTATATTTTCTGTAGTTTATGGACTTTATATATAATTAGAATAACATTCATATTTAGAAGTATGTAAAGTACTGTTGCAGAGGAGTACTTTGATACAAAAATATTTATTGTACCTATCTTTATCCCGATTGAGATAATAACGAGAGATGAAGAAAATTAATCAAACATTAAAACAAATTTTTTATACCATTTTAATATGTTTGTAGTTTATTCCCTTGATTGCGCATTCAATAGCGATTATTATTATTATTGATATTTTTTGTCATCATATTTATTATTAAGTTTTAATTATTATTAATATTAAAAGTTTAATAATATTGCTAATGTGTGTATTTTATGTCTCATTAAATATTGTTTTTTATCATTATCAAAATACACGCAGTAAATTTATTAATTTTTGATCGATTACAAAATATCAAAAAGCAAAATATGTGTCGTATTTCTTGAATGAAGTATGAGAATAATTATGTGTGAACGATTACTGCTATTACATGATATAAATCCGCGTAATACGAATGTATATAACGAATTGAATACAAGTGAATTACAGTAAATTACTGGCCAAGGCACTTCATTAAGCGTAATATCATTATCGAGGTGCTGAACTGCGCGGGAAAATGGTGCGGGAAAGTAACGTTGTACACCGCGTATAATGCTATGCTTTTCGTAAATTATACACTTATGCGGCTCACCTTACTAAGAGAATATCACCAGCATCATCGACTTATCAACAAATGCACGGTATGACGTTAAATCACACATACAATCGCGCGGCGGATTACGTGGATATTTGGCCCCGAATAAGTAAGATGCAATACTAATCTAAATTTCAATAAAATCGAGGTAAAGTGACATGCGCGAATAGGCCAAATGAAATTTTTTTGTTATGATAACATGCTTTGTGCTATTCACTATCGCAAAGTAATTTCGATAAAACGAAATGAAAAGTTTAACAATTTTTCTCAAAAAAACATGAACAATAATTTTTAAGAAATATCTATTTCTCTCTTTATAATTTGAAAGCGATCAGAAAAGCATAAATATTATTATAGATAATTCGAGAGATAAAGTATTAAATAAAAATTTTAGTGCAAAATTATATAAGATATTAATTATAAAATTAATTGATATTACTTGAGTGAATTATTGATCAATTTTTCAGTGTGCTAATTTCTCTTTGATTGCCACTTGCTAATCTTTTACTCAATGTTTTATTCGCTAAATTTTTGAAATGTATAAATTGTAAGGAAATTTATAGCAATTTATACATAAAAATAAATTCGAGAGATAAAGTATTAAATAAAAATTTTAGTGCAAAATTATAAGATATTAATTATAAAATTAATTGATATTACTTGAGTGAATTATTGATCAATTTTTCAGTGTGCTAATTTCTCTTTGATTGCCACTTGCTAATCTTTTACTCAATGTTTTATTCGCTAAATTTTTGAAATGTATAAATTGTAAGGAAATTTATAGCAATTTATACATAAAAATAAATGTGTTATTAAAATTACGCGAAAATTATTAATAATTTAATAATAAATTATCATGTATATGACTGTAAAGATTTACATTACTATTTACTATTATTTGAGAATTACTATTTAACTATTATTATACTATATAATCAGGTGAATGTGTATGTAAAACCGTTTTTTTGTGTTAATGATGCTCTTTTCGAAATCTTATATTCTATATTCAATTTTTAAAGCTGTGCTTGTATTTTTAAAAGCTACAACTGAAATAAATTTGTGAAAATATGTACATCTTAACGACCACTGCGATAAGTATCATACGCTGAACATGGCTTACGACAAGATAAGTAGGAAGAGTATATTTCATTCTATGAGCACGAAAGGGTTAACCCTGAAGACTAGAAAACACTTCATTTGCGTGAAGACAGGAAAAGGAATCTGACACAATTTGCATATATTACAATGATAAATTTGCGTTTACCGTGCCAGCGAAACGTTTGACAGCAAAGACTAGAAGAATTCAGATACCTATTTATATATGGAATTTCATAAACGAATAAATTACTCCACTTTTTTATCATTATACCTAAATTCGGCGCTAAATAAATATAAAATAATAGATTTAAATTTTTTGTTTTAAATTAGTAACATTTCATAAGATTATGCTTATATTGTTCAAATTTAAAACTCATCCACACTAGAAATAGATAAGTTAAAAACTTAGACAAATTAGAAAAAAATATCATAGTATCAAAGAAAAGTACCACAGAGAAAAAAAATTTACTTATATTTCTATTCACAATCAGACTATATATGTTATACAAATAATAATTTCGCCTAATTTAAGAAATAAAAAACAATTTTAATCATCTAATTTAGCGAGTGAGACAAGTGAAATTATGAAAATATTACAAGTTAAGATATTTTTTATATTAACTATTTATATTAATTTGCAAATATATCTTATATAAATTTATTATAGAAGGAAGTCACACATATTTTTGACAATATTTATATTTTTCTTAAATAAAATAACATAAAATAATTATTTGCATGTATATGTAAATTATTAGTTATTATTGAAATATTATTAAACTAATTTAGAATTTCATAAATTACTACGTAAATTCAAGAAAATTATTTGCATAAAGATATTCAGCTTCAAGAGCATTTATTTTAAGATTCTAAACAACTGACATTACAACTTTCAAGATAAGAGGTCTATTTGTTATGCTATCATACGATTTAATTAACTTTTATTTTTCTAAAAAAAGATCCACAAATGCATAAAAGCAATATAATATTGCAATAGCTTTCAATGTTTTAATGATAAAAAGATTTACAAATATTATGCAAACTATTAAAAACATAGTCATTGTTAATTCAGTAATTTAATAATTATAGTAAAGAATTGTTTAGAGCAATGATTATCAATTTCATCTTTGAAAAAATACTGTTGGATTGTTTTTAAGTTTCCATAATTATATCGATATAATATCTCAAAATATACAACGATAAATAATATTATTCATTGTGAGAGAGCTCCGATTTGTCATATCAGCTTCAAAAGCTAGGTGTGGATGAAATTGATACTTTCTTAGATAGATAAATAAAAAAAGCGTCTAAGACTCACCTAAACCGTTGCAAAACCGACGAGCGATCCTCTTTTCGACCCGCGCCAAACCTCCGAGGGCGATGTTTGCAGAGGCAGGGGCGGGGGGGCAAAGTCAGTCCTGCACGCGCCCCCCCCGACGTCACTCGGGATCCGCCGTTCTCGACACGTTTCTCGTGTTTCCGAGCAGCGAATATACACTCACATACAGCCGGCGGGCTCGCTATTATATCGTTATTCCGGGTCGTCTCGTGACTCTCCGATCACGCCGCACATTCGCGATCCCGAATACACTCGATCTTTCGCGTATCTCTGGACGCACTAATATAGCGAAGCACTTGTGATCACTACGACGAGCCCGACGATGTTGCGGAGCTCAACATCACAACCTTGCAATTTTATAGAGCTGCCTTTTTTTTTTTTTGTTTTCTCGGAGCAATCTACGCACACGCGTGCATGTGTATGTACCTGTCCGTCTCACTCACTGTTTATCCGCCGTGTCTATCCCTCTCGTACGCACGTCACACGATAATATTTTAATCGCGTAGAATCATTATTCGATTCTTCTCGGCCGCGTTCCGCTCGTCCCTTACGTGCGCTGCGGGGAGGGGCGAAGGGGTGGCGAAGGTGACGCGCGAAACGATATTCCGGCGCGGGGACAGATGACGCCGCTTTGACATCTGAAAAAATATAAACGCGATCCGTCAGAGAATAGCGTTGTTTTTCGACGGACCGACGAGCGAATCGCGAACGGCATCACTAGCCGGCCGGCCGGCCGGCATGCGTGCGTGTCGTGGAACTGCGGGGAGCCAGTATGGCGCCGGACTTCTTTCGTACTCACTCTCTCTCTCGCACGCACGCACATTCTCTCTCTCTCTCTTTCGCTTCGTTCCGACTCGCTCATTCATTCTATCGCGTTCGCACATTCGTTTCTCTCTTTCTCGCTCGTTCACTCGCTTCGTCTCTTTCCTCCCACTTGTTCGCTCGCTTTCTTCTCTCTCTCTCTCTCTCTCTCTCTCTCTCTCTCTCTCTCTTTCTTTCGTTCACTGGTATATTCCATCATTCCACACTCTCTCTTCCTTTTTCGCTCACCAGCTCGCGCGTTCCTCACGCATATCCGAGTGTCGTTCTTTCAACGTCTCTTGTAACCTCCTCCTTTATCCGACGCTCCTTTCTCGCGCAATTTCACGTCACTCACGCGTACATGCTTGCCACCGGCCACCGCGACATCGCGCAAAATTGAGAATCCGAGCCAGCCACTCGCGTGTTGCAATAGAGAGCCGGCGAGACTTTGGAAATTTAATCATCATTCAACTATTCGCGATATCGCACAAAATTTTTAACTATCGTCACGAGCGAAGTAAAACGACTCCAAAGAAATCGCGTCGTAACGTACGCGACACGCAACGTGACGTTCGATTCGAATCACTAACGAGTGAAGTTAGTACTTACAATTAGTCAACTGCGCTTTTTGCCTACCTGCACTTTCCTGTACCTCAAGAGTTCGTCGCGAAAAGCGCGCGAATCGTTGCCGCGCATGAAACTCATGCTCGTTACCGACGAGACTCCGGAAACTGATTCAGAGTAATAATCCGTAATATTATTCGAATTACTAAAATACACACTAGAACCTTACATTCCCCAGCATGCAAAATCAGTATTTTTCACACTACACATACAAAAAGAGAAAGAGAGAGAGAAAAAGACTAGCGTACAAAAAAAAATTAAAAATTAATAAGCCACTCTCTGTGGACATCGTACCAAAAAATTCGTCTATCAAAAAAAACATTAAATTGACGCGAAATCAATCCTCTCCTCTCGATATACCCGTTGACACGCGCGAGATCCAAGATAGCGAGCGAAGCGATTCTCGAATTAAAATCCAATTGTACCAATGGCTGAGAGAAAAAAATATCGCGATTCTAATGACGCAGCACGCTTCCCCCTCGGATTTCGACTTTAGCACGCGCTCTCCCCCGGGAGGAAGAGAAAAGGAAGAGAGGGATCGAAAGCATTCGCGAATGCTCGGAGACGGCGAGAACGAGGGCGGCACGGAATGCGAGGCGAGGGGCGCATCCATCGCGGTACGCACTGGCCCCGGCGTGCGTATCCTACGCGGCCGTTCCTCGGCGCTAAAATGGCGATCGAAGTGACAGCTCTCGCCGCCGTCGCCTCTCCCTCATATACCACCACCTCCTCCTACTCCACCTCTTCCTCTTCCTCCTTCCCTATCATCGTCTTCTCGTTGCCGGCGAAGCTCACCTCGACGAGACTTTACGCGCCGTACGACCGGTAGGCGCGTCCTCTCCCTTTTCGCTACGATAACCGGGACGGATACTTATTTACCGCTTCTTAGAACGTTCTGCAGCGCGCTTCGTACTTCTTTTCTCTCGACTCACGTCACGTTCGTTCTCTCTCTTTCTCTTTCTCTCTCTCTCTCTCTCTGTCTCTCCCATTTATACACTTTCGCTCGTTCGCTTGCATTAATTCTATCCCTCTCTTGTTTCTGCTTTTCTCGCTCTTTCGACACGCGACGCGAGAGAGACGAGGGGAGGCTGTTTATTCCTTCTCTCAGGGCTGGGCTTTTACCGAACACGCGACGGCGACACACCGCCTTGACAGCCACGGGATGACGGTGGCGATAAACACGACGACGAAGACGACGACAACGACGGCGGCGGCGGCGGTACTCGATGGCGGCTCTTTCTCTCTCTCGGAGGAATCTCTCTCTCGCTCTCTCTTTCTCTCTCTCTCCTCGGTCCCGGACGACGCCTAACACCACCACCTCCACCACCACCACCACCACCACGATGCCACCTACGATAGCAGTGCCTGCCCGGACTCACGGGACTCGACTGGGCTTCGCCAGGCCGCGATACACCCCTCACCCCCGCCGGCTCCCTGCCGCGCTTGCGCCGACCGGCTATCGCTTTTACCTACCCCCTTCTTGCTCTATGGCGGTTACTAGCCGTCCCGCGCGCCTCGATCCACCCCCAGCGCAGTTGTACTAACCGTACGACATGCCATGAACCCCTGCGGAGCTCCCACGCCCGCGGGACGCCCAATCGCGCGATCCGCCGGTGACAGGGATGTATCTCGTAAAAAGGCTGGAAAAGTTGTATACATGTTTCGCAGCCGAGACCGACGACGATGGGAAAGAGAGAAAGCTGATACAAATTACAAAGACCCTGTGATCCGGAAGATAGACCGGTTTCTCTTATTAGTATTACAAAGTATTCAACTTTGTTGTTATTCATTGTAGAAAAAATCTTAAAATTAAATTTAAGTAATTTTCTACATATTTTCTTTAGCAATAAATTATTTATTTCTCTTGTAATGTTTCTCGTTTTTTTTTGTATGAAGTAGGACTCTTGGACAGTAACGATGTAAAGTAAATATACAAATGTTATGTAAATATATATATTATATAAAAAATTTGATTTAATATCCTTCGATTTCTTTAAATGTACACTATTTTCCATAATTAATGTATACATATATATATGCATACACACAGAATGTTCCATCATTTTTGCATTAATTAATTAATTCCTTGGTTAATTTGGAGTTAATTTGTCTTCAACAGAATATCAAAAATCTTTATCCATTACCGCGATTTCCCAATATTCTCAGTGTTACATATTTTTATAATTAGCTTCGAATGAAAATTATATTAATAATAAAGTGATATTATTATCTATTTGCACTCCCAAAGTTTAATTCACAAGAGAGGTAAATCTCAAACGTAATCTTATCCTAAGTCGTTAACTATTGAATAATTATCGATGACCAGTTTTGAATCTCATTAAGCATTAACGAGTGATAGTGGCAGAAGACACCCGTTATAAAGTCTCGGCGATAAATGACTGCACGCGCGAAATGACACGCGTTAAAGCGCAATGA
The DNA here is from genome assembly GCF_003651465.1 of Formica exsecta. NCBI lineage: Eukaryota > Metazoa > Arthropoda > Insecta > Hymenoptera > Formicidae > Formica > Formica exsecta. Next base: position 805,924 of record NW_021853696.1, read on the forward strand.
TGAGGACATGAACGAAGCGGGGTGGGGAAACGGGCGCGCATATGCAAATTGCACGCATTGCTCGACGTTCGACCTCTTGCACGAGTAGGTACGCAAAAGAGAAAGATGAAAGAAACGGGAAACACACGCAGAAAGGAGAAAAAGATAATCCGCGATGGAGGGAATCGCGTTGATCGTTTCGCGAAGGTATTCCCCTATGCGGAGAGTAGAGAGTCGGTCGCGTACAAATTTTTTCGCATCCCTTTGAAGTCAAGCCGCTAAAACTCGAGAGCTACTAACCGAGTCGCGAATATCGGCTGCAAAACAGGCCCCACCTTGCTTTACCAATTGAACACCTTATAGGCATTCTTCCTCCTAAGCAATCGAAAACAAAATTTACGTTTGCAAAAGTCAAATACTTAATATTTTCTTGTATTTTCTTTTTAGATACATACTTGCTAGATACGACAGTTAGATGTAAGAAAATTTATGCATGGAGAAGTGCATTGTGTGTGCGTGCGTTTTTAAGCCCACTGCATTTTTTGTATTCTTCTGAGATGATGTACTTATATTTTCAAAGAAATTAGTTTTCTCGAGTAATAGTTTCAAAAAAGTCAATTTCAATATTGTCATTTTTTATCTCACATACGCGCGTTTTAATTCTCTGTACATATATTATTCAAATTTTCTTTGTGCGGAGAGCTTAAGAAATCTGTAATATACATATAATAAGACAAGAAAGTTTATACATTTTTTTAAAAATAAATTAAGTAATAAAATTATACTTTCTCTCTCTCTCTCTCTCTCTCTCTCTCTTTCTCTTTGGAAGAGATACAAAAAGTATAGAAACAAGTTTCTATAATCTCAAAGTGTTGTAATGTTTGACAAACGCGAATGGAAGAATGCAAAACAGGATGCAACACAATAAAATAATAATAGAGATACATATTAAAAGTTACATTGGACAAAAGGTATTGATAATCAATCTGTTTTTCAGTCAAAATTAATTAACCTTTGTTTGGTCTAAACTTGATTTAAAATTAGTAGATTCACACAGCTCGCCACACTTATCGTTCGGCAATTCGTGCATGCACGCGGCGAGCGAACGACGCTGAAAACAATGCAAGTAGTATCGGATTAGGCTCGTTAGGTCGCCCAGGCCGATGGCGGTGTCACTTTTGTTATTTATGCGCGCGTAGCATACGGTCGGCGTTAGGTTTAATTTAATTTCCGCCGTTGATCTCGGAACATTCGGCCGTGCCGCGTCGTGCGAAATAGCGGGGCATGCCGCGTGGCGCGGTCCGTAATTGAATCTGTAACGGCGAGCAAATCAGCGCGGCGATCATTACGTTACACGAGTCGCACACTCGACGAGGCGATCGGCCTTCGTTAGCCAATCGTTGGTGTAATTGCCGGGGGCAAGCACAATAGGTCCCGGTTAAGCCGCAGCTTTGTGTTTAAAGCGTTAAGTAAACGCGGACCCGGCCCCGCTGACCGATAGCTGCGAGATCTAATGGACCATTGTACTATAAACCTCCATTATTATTGCCATTTTCCTGACGGATCTCTGCTCGAGGAATAAGAAGGAATGTGATGTTACACGTACACACCCATTCTTCTTAAATCGATTTCACGATAAGAGATACAATGGGCAAAAGCAACGGTGATATTTGTAGAAATTATAGTCTGAGAATTCTTATGAGAATTTAAACTGCGAATTACATATTTATATATAACTTATCAAGAATGTAAAAGTTTTTTATATATGATTCAATAACAAATTTAACATAATTAAGATACTCTAAAAATACATATTTTGCATAGTCAAATAAAATAGCTATATATTTTGATATTATTTTATCACTTAATCCAATCATATACATTTTTGTTTTAACTAATTAACTTATTATTTATTTAATAAAAAAAATTAAATTGTTGCGCTATGTACAAATAATTCTTAGCGATTAAATTGGCGGTTATGCTCGAGATATAAAGATTACGATTAGCACATTTTTATATCTGAAATTAGTGATATAACGTTTTTCGAAAAATAAAAAATTATGCGGATGTGAAGCTTGTCATGCGGGATGAGCGTAAACAGTGGATGGCGGCATTTTGGTTGTATTATGTTGTGCCTTGATATGCAGCATAGCAGGTAGAGAGTGCAAGCGATGTCGAAATTTGTCGTTCAACCAAACGCCGTGATAATTAGGTTTAACTTGACTCGCTTTAATAATCCAAACAATACGCAAAGTGCATCGCGCGCATCCTTGCATGCCGCGAATCCCGGCCGCATGAGCGGCCGTGACATTAGCGTCACCGTAGCCACGAGCGGGTGACAAATTTTGCAAGAGCTACCCTCCTGTCCTCCCTCTCCGCAAAGCTCCTCTCATCCAGAGAATTATTAATGCGTTTCCCGGAAGCGAGGTTACGAGGCGAACGCGCCCGCGAAATTAGCGAGCTGCAAAGCGGCGGCGGTTCCGCGCTACAAGCGGATTCCGATCGAGATAATGAAAATTAACGACGTTAAAGCGCCGTCACGCCTGCAATTAATTATCGCCGCGGTCCGTGCTGCCGATCGGCCTACACGGTACACCGTCGGATCGCTCTTCTGTGCTATTGCTATTGCTACAACATAATCGCGATATCAATCCTTCATTAATTCCCGGAGCCAAAGGACGATGCGCGGCCCAGGACTTTCCTTCGCGCGCGCGCGCGCGCGCGGAGCGATTAATTCTGCGGGATACTCTATAAAGCTATACACAGGGTGTCCCGCCGTCACCGGATATTAATGATACTCGAGTTAGCGAACGCTAAAAAGTTTTACGGTCGAGAATTCACCCGCATAATAGCGTAGCTGTCGAGACTCGTTGACAATCACCTGATTCGTTTTTATCTCACGTTCCTTTGAATGAATTTTGGACGAGATAAATTGTACTGAATTGTCGTTATAATTTCGACAAAGGAGATAAAATTGGATTGGACATGAGATGGACAGTCTAAATCCTTTGTTTTTATAGAAGGGATATTTCTGAAAAATGTATACAATGTTTTTCTTTACTATTATTACATGGAATTTTTCCGGGACACTGTTCATATACGGAAAGCTATCGAGTTATGAATTATACATCGCATCACGATGTCTTCATCGCAAAGTTTCTCCCGCAGTGGATAATCGACGGCACGCGAGCGGAGAGATAAGACAAACAAACGGAATTCTTAATAAAAAGACAGCAATAATACAATTAAATACCGGGCAACGAGCGGCGACTTTTTTCATTGTGTAATGATTTAGATGCGGGTTGATCGTTTACTAAATTTCAGGCCCATTTTCTTCCAAGAGCTTTTCGCTTTTTCCTTCTCTCAATACACCAACTTAATGCTTTTCATTTCATATTTCTGCGTTGAAATAGTCATATTTTCCTGTGTTTAGAAAAGATGGATATAATGAATACATCACTAATAAGATTTAACCTTTATTTAAAAAAGATAAACATTATTTATTAAAAATGTTGAAAAATTTTTATTTTTTTCCTTAACAAATTCCATTTTTATAAATTGAAGCATATATATAATCAAGGAAAAACGTAAAATTTTAGAGATAAAAGTAAACGTTTTATAGTGTGTGTTTCGCTTAGATTTTAAATTTATGAAAATTGTAATTTTTAAATATCTCTATACTATATTAAAAAAAAAAAAAAACAAGTAATTCCTATATTTCCAAGATATTAAATTTATTTTCAGCATTTCTCCATGACTATTTATGTTTTTGTAAAAACATGGTGTGACAAAAAAGATTTCATAAATCTTATTCTTTTCTAATCAATAAGTTTATAAATATAATGCGAAATTCAAAACACAAGCAATTAGCTCTTCGCTTTAAAAAATACTGTTTATAATTTAGAGAGTGAATAAACACTTTATAAATTGAACTTGCTTCGTTTGCGCTTAAACGCCGTAAAATAAAGTCTTTAATCTCGTTAATAACCCTAACGAATATCTCAGTCAAAATTTTAACTCGTGTCTCGTGCATTTGGCATTCAGAAACGCCGATTATAGGGAAACACATGTGCAGCACGTGTATATGCTAGGTCGTAAAAAGCAATGACTCTTGGCAGCATGCCGTGCTGAAGGATACTCCTCAGATTTTTAAGTATTGTACTTTCTTTATATATAAAGTAATACTTTCTTTATATGTAATATATCTACATGTGTGTTTGATTTATTAAAACTATTTAAAGTAATCTTACGATAATTACGTGCAAATTTGTATGCTTGTTTGAATAATATATAATAATGTTTTTCTTATTATACATTCTTAATAAATTACATAAAATATAATAATTTCTATATTTCGTTAATTAAAGTCAACTAGATTTGAAATTTCCACAAGTTACAATTTATTTGTGTATGTGCATATATAAAAATTATGAATTACGTCGTATTAAAGTTCTGATATATATATATATATATA
>NW_021853696.1:812458-820177 GCF_003651465.1 Formica exsecta
TCTCTCTCCCTTTCGCTTCGTTCCGACTCGCTCATTCATTCTATCGCGTTCGCACATTCGTTTCTCTCTTTCTCGCTCGTTCACTCGCTTCGTCTCTTTCCTCCCACTTGTTCGCTCGCTTTCTTCTCTCTCTCTCTCTCTCTCTCTCTCTCTCTCTCTCTCTCTTTCTTTCGTTCACTGGCATATTCCATCATTCCACACTCTCTCTTCCTTTTTCGCTCACCAGCTCGCGCGTTCCTCACGCATATCCGAGTGTCGTTCTTTCAACGTCTCTTGTAACCTCCTCCTTTATCCGACGCTCCTTTCTCGCGCAATTTCACGTCACTCACGCGTACATGCTTGCCACCGGCCACCGCGACATCGCGCAAAATTGAGAATCCGAGCCAGCCACTCGCGTGTTGCAATAGAGAGCCGGCGAGACTTTGGAAATTTAATCATCATTCAACTATTCGCGATATCGCACAAAATTTTTAACTATCGTCACGAGCGAAGTAAAACGACTCCAAAGAAATCGCGTCGTAACGTACGCGACACGCAACGTGACGTTCGATTCGAATCACTAACGAGTGAAGTTAGTACTTACAATTAGTCAACTGCGCTTTTTGCCTACCTGCACTTTCCTGTACCTCAAGAGTTCGTCGCGAAAAGCGCGCGAATCGTTGCCGCGCATGAAACTCATGCTCGTTACCGACGAGACTTCGGAAACTGATTCAGACTAATAATCCGTAATATTATTCGAATTACTAAAATACACACTAGAACCTTACATTCCCCAGCATGCAAAATCAGTATTTTTCACACTACACATACAAAAAGAGAAAGAGAGAGAGAAAAAGACTAGCGTACAAAAAAAAATTAAAAATTAATAAGCCACTCTCTGTGGACATCGTACCAAAAAATTCGTCTATCAAAAAAAACATTAAATTGACGCGAAATCAATCCTCTCCTCTCGATATACCCGTTGACACGCGCGAGATCCAAGATAGCGAGCGAAGCGATTCTCGAATTAAAATCCAATTGTACCAATGGCTGAGAGAAAAAAATATCGCGATTCTAATGACGCAGCACGCTTCCCCCTCGGATTTCGACTTTAGCACGCGCTCTCCCCCGGGAGGAAGAGAAAAGGAAGAGAGGGATCGAAAGCATTCGCGAATGCTCGGAGACGGCGAGAACGAGGGCGGCACGGAATGCGAGGCGAGGGGCGCATCCATCGCGGTACGCACTGGCCCCGGCGTGCGTATCCTACGCGGCCGTTCCTCGGCGCTAAAATGGCGATCGAAGTGACAGCTCTCGCCGCCGTCGCCTCTCCCTCATATACCACCACCTCCTCCTACTCCACCTCTTCCTCTTCCTCCTTCCCTATCATCGTCTTCTCGTTGCCGGCGAAGCTCACCTCGACGAGACTTTACGCGCCGTACGACCGGTAGGCGCGTCCTCTCCCTTTTCGCTACGATAACCGGGACGGATACTTATTTACCGCTTCTTAGAACGTTCTGCAGCGCGCTTCGTACTTCTTTTCTCTCGACTCACGTCACGTTCGTTCTCTCTCTTTCTCTTTCTCTCTCTCTCTCTCTCTGTCTCTCCCATTTATACACTTTCGCTCGTTCGCTTGCATTAATTCTATCCCTCTCTTGTTTCTGCTTTTCTCGCTCTTTCGACACGCGACGCGAGAGAGACGAGGGGAGGCTGTTTATTCCTTCTCTCAGGGCTGGGCTTTTACCGAACACGCGACGGCGACACACCGCCTTGACAGCCACGGGATGACGGTGGCGATAACTCTCTTTCTCTTTCTCTCTCTCTCTCTCTCTGTCTCTCCCATTTATACACTTTCGCTCGTTCGCTTGCATTAATTCTATCCCTCTCTTGTTTCTGCTTTTCTCGCTCTTTCGACACGCGACGCGAGAGAGACGAGGGGAGGCTGTTTATTCCTTCTCTCAGGGCTGGGCTTTTACCGAACACGCGACGGCGACACACCGCCTTGACAGCCACGGGATGACGGTGGCGATAAACACGACGACGAAGACGACGACAACGACGGCGGCGGCGGCGGTACTCGATGGCGGCTCTTTCTCTCTCTCGGAGGAATCTCTCTCTCGCTCTCTCTTTCTCTCTCTCTCCTCGGTCCCGGACGACGCCTAACACCACCACCTCCACCACCACCACCACCACCACGATGCCACCTACGATAGCAGTGCCTGCCCGGACTCACGGGACTCGACTGGGCTTCGCCAGGCCGCGATACACCCCTCACCCCCGCCGGCTCCCTGCCGCGCTTGCGCCGACCGGCTATCGCTTTTACCTACCCCCTTCTTGCTCTATGGCGGTTACTAGCCGTCCCGCGCGCCTCGATCCACCCCCAGCGCAGTTGTACTAACCGTACGACATGCCATGAACCCCTGCGGAGCTCCCACGCCCGCGGGACGCCCAATCGCGCGATCCGCCGGTGACAGGGATGTATCTCGTAAAAAGGCTGGAAAAGTTGTATACATGTTTCGCAGCCGAGACCGACGACGATGGGAAAGAGAGAAAGCTGATACAAATTACAAAGACCCTGTGATCCGGAAGATAGACCGGTTTCTCTTATTAGTATTACAAAGTATTCAACTTTGTTGTTATTCATTGTAGAAAAAATCTTAAAATTAAATTTAAGTAATTTTCTACATATTTTCTTTAGCAATAAATTATTTATTTCTCTTGTAATGTTTCTCGTTTTTTTTTGTATGAAGTAGGACTCTTGGACAGTAACGATGTAAAGTAAATATACAAATGTTATGTAAATATATATATTATATAAAAAATTTGATTTAATATCCTTCGATTTCTTTAAATGTACACTATTTTCCATAATTAATGTATACATATATATATGCATACACACAGAATGTTCCATCATTTTTGCATTAATTAATTAATTCCTTGGTTAATTTGGAGTTAATTTGTCTTCAACAGAATATCAAAAATCTTTATCCATTACCGCGATTTCCCAATATTCTCAGTGTTACATATTTTTATAATTAGCTTCGAATGAAAATTATATTAATAATAAAGTGATATTATTATCTATTTGCACTCCCAAAGTTTAATTCACAAGAGAGATAAATCTCAAACGTAATCTTATCCTAAGTCGTTAACTATTGAATAATTATCGATGACCAGTTTTGAATCTCATTAAGCATTAACGAGTGATAGTGGCAGAAGACACCCGTTATAAAGTCTCGGCGATAAATGACTGCACGCGCGAAATGACACGCGTTAAAGCGCAATGATGAGGACATGAACGAAGCGGGGTGGGGAAACGGGCGCGCATATGCAAATTGCACGCATTGCTCGACGTTCGACCTCTTGCACGAGTAGGTACGCAAAAGAGAAAGATGAAAGAAACGGGAAACACACGCAGAAAGGAGAAAAAGATAATCCGCGATGGAGGGAATCGCGTTGATCGTTTCGCGAAGGTATTCCCCTATGCGGAGAGTAGAGAGTCGGTCGCGTACAAATTTTTTCGCATCCCTTTGAAGTCAAGCCGCTAAAACTCGAGAGCTACTAACCGAGTCGCGAATATCGGCTGCAAAACAGGCCCCACCTTGCTTTACCAATTGAACACCTTATAGGCATTCTTCCTCCTAAGCAATCGAAAACAAAATTTACGTTTGCAAAAGTCAAATACTTAATATTTTCTTGTATTTTCTTTTTAGATACATACTTGCTAGATACGACAGTTAGATGTAAGAAAATTTATGCATGGAGAAGTGCATTGTGTGTGCGTGCGTTTTTAAGCCCACTGCATTTTTTGTATTCTTCTGAGATGATGTACTTATATTTTCAAAGAAATTAGTTTTCTCGAGTAATAGTTTCAAAAAAGTCAATTTCAATATTGTCATTTTTTATCTCACATACGCGCGTTTTAATTCTCTGTACATATATTATTCAAATTTTCTTTGTGCGGAGAGCTTAAGAAATCTGTAATATACATATAATAAGACAAGAAAGTTTATACATTTTTTTAAAAATAAATTAAGTAATAAAATTATACTTTCTCTCTCTCTCTCTCTCTCTCTCTCTCTTTCTCTTTGGAAGAGATACAAAAAGTATAGAAACAAGTTTCTATAATCTCAAAGTGTTGTAATGTTTGACAAACGCGAATGGAAGAATGCAAAACAGGATGCAACACAATAAAATAATAATAGAGATACATATTAAAAGTTACATTGGACAAAAGGTATTGATAATCAATCTGTTTTTCAGTCAAAATTAATTAACCTTTGTTTGGTCTAAACTTGATTTAAAATTAGTAGATTCACACAGCTCGCCACACTTATCGTTCGGCAATTCGTGCATGCACGCGGCGAGCGAACGACGCTGAAAACAATGCAAGTAGTATCGGATTAGGCTCGTTAGGTCGCCCAGGCCGATGGCGGTGTCACTTTTGTTATTTATGCGCGCGTAGCATACGGTCGGCGTTAGGTTTAATTTAATTTCCGCCGTTGATCTCGGAACATTCGGCCGTGCCGCGTCGTGCGAAATAGCGGGGCATGCCGCGTGGCGCGGTCCGTAATTGAATCTGTAACGGCGAGCAAATCAGCGCGGCGATCATTACGTTACACGAGTCGCACACTCGACGAGGCGATCGGCCTTCGTTAGCCAATCGTTGGTGTAATTGCCGGGGGCAAGCACAATAGGTCCCGGTTAAGCCGCAGCTTTGTGTTTAAAGCGTTAAGTAAACGCGGACCCGGCCCCGCTGACCGATAGCTGCGAGATCTAATGGACCATTGTACTATAAACCTCCATTATTATTGCCATTTTCCTGACGGATCTCTGCTCGAGGAATAAGAAGGAATGTGATGTTACACGTACACACCCATTCTTCTTAAATCGATTTCACGATAAGAGATACAATGGGCAAAAGCAACGGTGATATTTGTAGAAATTATAGTCTGAGAATTCTTATGAGAATTTAAACTGCGAATTACATATTTATATATAACTTATCAAGAATGTAAAAGTTTTTTATATATGATTCAATAACAAATTTAACATAATTAAGATACTCTAAAAATACATATTTTGCATAGTCAAATAAAATAGCTATATATTTTGATATTATTTTATCACTTAATCCAATCATATACATTTTTGTTTTAACTAATTAACTTATTATTTATTTAATACAAAAAATTAAATTGTTGCGCTATGTACAAATAATTCTTAGCGATTAAATTGGCGGTTATGCTCGAGATATAAAGATTACGATTAGCACATTTTTATATCTGAAATTAGTGATATAACGTTTTTCGAAAAATAAAAAATTATGCGGATGTGAAGCTTGTCATGCGGGATGAGCGTAAACAGTGGATGGCGGCATTTTGGTTGTATTATGTTGTGCCTTGATATGCAGCATAGCAGGTAGAGAGTGCAAGCGATGTCGAAATTTGTCGTTCAACCGAACGCCGTGATAATTAGGTTTAACTTGACTCGCTTTAATAATCCAAACAATACGCAAAGTGCATCGCGCGCATCCTTGCATGCCGCGAATCCCGGCCGCATGAGCGGCCGTGACATTAGCGTCACCGTAGCCACGAGCGGGTGACAAATTTTGCAAGAGCTACCCTCCTGTCCTCCCTCTCCGCAAAGCTCCTCTCATCCAGAGAATTATTAATGCGTTTCCCGGAAGCGAGGTTACGAGGCGAACGCGCCCGCGAAATTAGCGAGCTGCAAAGCGGCGGCGGTTCCGCGCTACAAGCGGATTCCGATCGAGATAATGAAAATTAACGACGTTAAAGCGCCGTCACGCCTGCAATTAATTATCGCCGCGGTCCGTGCTGCCGATCGGCCTACACGGTACACCGTCGGATCGCTCTTCTGTGCTATTGCTATTGCTACAACATAATCGCGATATCAATCCTTCATTAATTCCCGGAGCCAAAGGACGATGCGCGGCCCAGGACTTTCCTTCGCGCGCGCGCGCGCGCGCGGAGCGATTAATTCTGCGGGATACTCTATAAAGCTATACACAGGGTGTCCCGCCGTCACCGGATATTAATGATACTCGAGTTAGCGAACGCTAAAAAGTTTTACGGTCGAGAATTCACCCGCATAATAGCGTAGCTGTCGAGACTCGTTGACAATCACCTGATTCGTTTTTATCTCACGTTCCTTTGAATGAATTTTGGACGAGATAAATTGTACTGAATTGTCGTTATAATTTCGACAAAGGAGATAAAATTGGATTGGACATGAGATGGACAGTCTAAATCCTTTGTTTTTATAGAAGGGATATTTCTGAAAAATGTATACAATGTTTTTCTTTACTATTATTACATGGAATTTTTCCGGGACACTGTTCATATACGGAAAGCTATCGAGTTATGAATTATACATCGCATCACGATGTCTTCATCGCAAAGTTTCTCCCGCGGTGGATAATCGACGGCACGCGAGCGGAGAGATAAGACAAACAAACGGAATTCTTAATAAAAAGACAGCAATAATACAATTAAATACCGGGCAACGAGCGGCGACTTTTTTCATTGTGTAATGATTTAGATGCGGGTTGATCGTTTACTAAATTTCAGGCCCATTTTCTTCCAAGAGCTTTTCGCTTTTTCCTTCTCTCAATACACCAACTTAATGCTTTTCATTTCATATTTCTGCGTTGAAATAGTCATATTTTCCTGTGTTTAGAAAAGATGGATATAATGAATACATCACTAATAAGATTTAACCTTTATTTAAAAAAGATAAACATTATTTATTAAAAATGTTGAAAAATTTTTATTTTTTTCCTTAACAAATTCCATTTTTATAAATTGAAGCATATATATAATCAAGGAAAAACGTAAAATTTTAGAGATAAAAGTAAACGTTTTATAGTGTGTGTTTCGCTTAGATTTTAAATTTATGAAAATTGTAATTTTTAAATATCTCTATACTATATTAAAAAAAAAAAAAAACAAGTAATTCCTATATTTCCAAGATATTAAATTTATTTTCAGCATTTCTCCATGACTATTTATGTTTTTGTAAAAACATGGTGTGACAAAAAAGATTTCATAAATCTTATTCTTTTCTAATCAATAAGTTTATAAATATAATGCGAAATTCAAAACACAAGCAATTAGCTCTTCGCTTTAAAAAATACTGTTTATAATTTAGAGAGTGAATAAACACTTTATAAATTGAACTTGCTTCGTTTGCGCTTAAACGCCGTAAAATAAAGTCTTTAATCTCGTTAATAACCCTAACGAATATCTCAGTCAAAATTTTAACTCGTGTCTCGTGCATTTGGCATTCAGAAACGCCGATTATAGGGAAACACATGTGCAGCACGTGTATATGCTAGGTCGTAAAAAGCAATGACTCTTGGCAGCATGCCGTGCTGAAGGATACTCCTCAGATTTTTAAGTATTGTACTTTCTTTATATATAAAGTAATACTTTCTTTATATGTAATATATCTACATGTGTGTTTGATTTATTAAAACTATTTAAAGTAATCTTACGATAATTACGTGCAAATTTGTATGCTTGTTTGAATAATATATAATAATGTTTTTCTTATTATACATTCTTAATAAATTACATAAAATATAATAATTTCTATATTTCGTTAATTAAAGTCAACTAGATTTGAAATTTCCACAAGTTACAATTTATTTGTGTATGTGCATATATAAAAATTATGAATTACGTCGTATTAAAGTTCTGATATATATATATATATATA
>NW_021853696.1:820292-849937 GCF_003651465.1 Formica exsecta
TATAAGAATATAAAATGCTTTCTCGCAAAAAAAATAAAAAAAAATATATATATATATATTTTTTTCATATATTATTAAAATATTTTAAATTATACAAAATGCTTTAAGTTTATTTATTAAATAAGTAATGGATAAATATTAACGAAAAGTTGCAAATAAAATATAATATAGAATACTTCATTGTCTTAAAAATTTCTTGAACTTTTGAATATCGACTGAAGTAGCGAGCACTTCCAGAATTAAATATTGAGCATCATTAGGATCTGGTTGAGCGTTCGTTACTGTCGTCATTTTGTACAACCAGCTGGCTGCAGGACTGCCCGATTCTACCCTTACACGTGTGCGTAATAATCCAGTGACGGCCAAAAGAACTTCCTGTATTTTCAAACGTAACAAATCGATCCCTGTAAATATTTAAATAGTCTCGAGAAGCTGTTCTCCTCAAAAAGTATTTATTCCATTCTTTAGCGATAATAATAAATTCTAATCATACCTGTTAAATTCGTAGCAGAAACGGCGATTGCGTCTTTTGGTACACAATCACTTTGAATGAGATCGCATTTATTGGCGACATCGATTATCGGATGAGTCTCGTCTATCATGGGTTTAATCGTTTGCTGAACGTGTTGATACTGTGCTTTCATATCAGGATGACTGACATCATATATATGAATTATAACATCCTAGGAAAAGTCTTAAATTAAAAAAAAATTTTCCTTTAAAAAAATAATAATTGTAGATTAAAATATAAATATATGTATATATGTAATGCATACAGCAATCATGGCATCCTCCAGAGTTACAACAAATGGTTCAATCAAAGTTTCTGGCACATCTTGGATGAATCCAATAGTATCCATGTACAATATTTTTAATTTGTTGGGTAAAACTCCTTCATGCGCAGTTGTATCAAGAGTTGCAAACAATTTATTTTTAGGTTGAAGAGATTTGTCATCCGTAAGTGCTTTTATTAAGCAAGTTTTTCCTGCATTTGTATAACCAACCACAGCAACTATTGGAAAACCATGCCTTGTACGCTGGCTTCTGATATTTTTTCGATGCTGTTGTAATTTTCTCAATTCGTTTTTTAATTTCTTTTCTCTATTGTCAAAGATTAGTTTTGTCTTTTCTGTCATTATAATGCCATTGCGAGTCATAGATGTTTCAAGCATTTTTTTTCGGACATATGGTACTTCTGCTAAAGCTACTTGCAATTTTGCTTCTACACTTTTTGCATGCTGACGAAATATGTGGACAACTATGGAGTAACGATCATACACTGGTAGACCAAGAATTTTTTCCAATTCAGCAATTTGAACAAACTTTAGCAGATTAGTACTGACAAATATGGCAGTTGGGTTTTCGCATTTACTTAATTCTTTCTTCAGATTTTCCATCGCACCAGTACCTAACAAAGATTTCTTTTGCAATGAAAGTAATGGAGCATACTTTGTCCCAACTACACACCAGTTAGACAGAGTGTTTACGAGTGCTACAGCTTCAGCCATTTGTAACTCTGGCGAAGTGTTTCTCTTCTTGTCTTTCCCCCATTTTATGTATGGTTGCAAAACAAATGTTCTGTGTCCTCCAACTGCAATACCTAAATAATGGTTGGAAATCTCTGTATACGCTTCCTGGTCCTTTTCCTCATCTGCAGGTATATACTCCTCGGAATCATGATTGAAACGGCAAACAATATCTTGGAGCAATATTCCTGATCTTTTACAGATCGTGTTGGCTTTGTTACGCACTTGTAAATTATGCTGTGCTATATTTAGAATCTTATGTATGCAATGCATTTTATATTTACAAAATGCTTAGATTTTATAGTTAATATAATAATTATTAATTCTATAAATTATACAAAATATTCAATATTAGTATAATTTTATTATGTCTTGTATATAAAATCACTTAATCTTATTAATGATATGCATTAATATCATTTCATTTTTATTATTTGCATAAAAGCAAATAACAAATATATATACAAAAGATAAACAATTTATATCAGGTACATTTATAAAATTATAAATAGTGGGAAATTACACTGCCACTTACAATTGTGTTATCCTCTGATGTTATTTATTTGTGCGAGGTTATGTTAGTCGTTCTAACTTCATTCCTGGCATGATAAATATGCACATACAACAATTAATATTTGATACGATCTTCTCGCATGATGCAATCTTTCTCATTAAAATTATTCAATGTAATTCATATTCCATCAACTATTCACGCATAATGCTAGAATAATATATCGATCAATTATGTGAAAATATTAGAAGACGACATTTCTTTGATCAGCTGATTGCAATTGATTGTGGCTGTATTTCGTTTAAGCTGACAGTACATTATGTATATAAATAAAAATATATGTATATAAATGATTTTTCAGCATTGCCGATACCGGCAATCTGTATCAAAAACACAGCTGATTACCACAGAGAAAGAGAAGTCTGAGAGGGGTCTCGCGTCTCGCTGCCGTTTTTCGTAAGAAGCTTTTTCTAGCTGGTATAGTAGCGCTAACTAGATCCATTTTACAGCCAGCGGAACTGCATGGTTAAATTCACTTTTTGGTGCCACGATAATAAAACGGCAGTTGGTACATGTCCGTGCTAGATCCATAATTGTGGATCAAAAATGCGGAGAAATAATTATCAATTTATTAAAGTTTTATTAACTGCGCGTGATGTCATTGTCATTCTAGTATATATTACGGACAGCAATAATAAGTTTTATTATTGAAATATTTTTTATGTATATACGCATATAAAGCGAAACAAATTTTCTTAAATTAATTTTCTTAATTTTTTTTCTGATTTTTAAATATAATGTGTAGAAGATATTTATAATAAATTGCTTTCACTTTTCTCTTATTCTTGGTACAAAAATATCAAGCATTTTAAGTAATATCAAATAAGACTTCTAATTTATATAGTTTATTATTATTATTAATTGTTAAATTTATAAATTTAATTGGATGCATTAATGCGCACCGTTGCACATTAAAAGTTATTATATACAAATTTATATAAGCATAAATAATTGAAACAATAAGATAATTAATACAATAATTAATACTATAGTCTTTTGAAAATAAACACATAACAATACATATGCTTCGCTTAACGCAATTTTCGCTGGAAGAACAAGAAATTCTTCGCACTCATTTATGCACCAAATGCTTCAGAGTGAAAATAGTATCAAACGGAGTACACCTATTGAATATATAAAAACTTTTTAAAAATTTTTATATTTCTTATTTTTTTTTAACGTAATTTTACTTGATTAATAAGATTTTTACGAATAAAATGACATCAAACGCAACATTATTCGGATAAATTTTTATTAGATAATAATCTAAAAATTAGATAACAATTTTTTTCCTTATCAAAACAAAAATTATCCGACATATATCGTGTTTGATATCATTTTAATTATAAAAATCTCATTAATCCATTAAAATTATTTTCTAAAAATTACTTTCTAAAATAAAAAATAAATGTTTTAGTTTTTATTTCATAAAATTTTTAAATATTATAGATAAATTATTATAGATAAGTAAAAGTAGAGGATAATGTGTAAAAGTATAAAAATATAAAAATACAAAGATGTAAACCGGAAGCCATTCTAAATCGCATGACAAGAATGATGAAAAAATAATAAAAAATACTATCATTCTATCATAAATTATTATCAATTTCTCAATTTTATATTCTGCATAATTTTTATGCTCATGAATTTATGTTATGTGTATGTATGTATAGGTATATTATATCAGGTCTACCGGAAAGTTCTGTCCGTTTTTGGAATAAAACAAAATACAAATTTTTATTACCGTCAATAAACTTTATTAAATAATGTAATTGCCATTATTATTAATGATTTCTTGCCAGCGTGAGGGCAATTTGTATATCCCTTTTTCGAAAAATGTTTTATCTTTTGATGCGAAAAATTGAACCAGTGCTTGTTTGATATCTTCTTCATTTTTTAATTTTTTGCCCCTCAAAAAATTTTGTAAGGACAAAAACAAGTGATAGTCGGTGGGTGCTAAGTCCGGGGAATATGGTGGATGCGACAGAATTTTCCAGCCTAGTTCTGCAATTTTTTGACGAGTATCCAAAGCAGCATGTGGCCTGGCATTATCATGATGCAGTATGATGTTCTTCCTATTGTACATCGCCGGCCTCTTTTCTTGGACTGCTGTATTTAAATTATCCAGTTGCTGACAATACTTCTCCGAATAATGGCAATTACATTATTTAATAAAGTTTATTGACGGTAATAAAAATTTGTATTTTGTTTTATTCCAAAAACGGACAGAACTTTCCGGTAGACCTAATATTTGTGTTGCATCCTATAGCTGAATTTATTATTTGTACGATCTATCTTGTAATTGCTTTTTATACAATTTCACACACATTATAGCATAAAATTGATTATCATATCGTAAAAAATACTATATCTATTCCTTTAACTAATACGAAACATAAATAGACATATGGATTTTATAATTAATCATATGTGTGATTTCTTGCACACACAGTTCCTATATCTCTATGATTAGCAATACGTAAAAGATTACGATCAGCATTTCTGTTGTATAACAAAAGTTAGAATGGAATATGAAATAAGATTGAGTCTTATCTGACCTATTGCTATTTTCGGTGAAATAAGCAATTAAAGTAATTAAGAGTAATAAATCAAAAATAAAAAACTTAGTGCTGCTATAATAATTCTTACATGTTTTACTTATTTATATTATTTAATACAATATTTGCATATTGATCATAATTTTTCTTTATTATGATAGTCTGATAGAACTGAGATCCGACAATCTAACAATAAGATACTCGTTTGCATATGAATATATGATTTTACTTTATTATTGCGACTTAGCGCGAGTTACTAGCTCTTACTACTACTAAGTGTTTCTTGATAATTGCGATTAATGACGTAACCATGTAAGACTTCAGGATGCAAACAGGTTTTTAAGCATAATACTTCATTATGCGCTTTTATAATAGTAGAAGCATTATCTATAGAGTTGAATAGAAATATTAACGAATAAAATGATATATTCGAAATAATTTCATCTTTTAATTGCACATTTCTTTGTAAATCGAAAAGATAATGAGCTAAATTGAAAGAAATTTGTTGCCGAAATAAATAAATTTTTTACTGTATTTTTAATATCAATTTTTTTGTTTTTCTGGAAAAGTTTTTCGATCGTATATAAGCATCTGCTGTAAATTTTCTTCCTTCGAGCTTTAGCTAAGCGCTGCATGTAAATTCATTTTTAGTTATCATAGATTTTCGAGAATGTTTATCAACAGAGCATAAATGTCTAACTAACAAAATGTTTAAAATTATTTTGTCGCTGAATTAATGAAGATACTATTTGTAGAAAATTGTTAACAAAGCATTTTGATCGAATCACCCTGTATATATAGCTTTACAGTAGCAGGTAGTGCGTTTCTTCTACGATTCGTTACGTCTGGTAGTCTGATAGTCACGTTTCTCGTACGATCTTCTCTACATGCATCTCGAAGATAAAAATTGCGATAAAACTGTATACAATATCGATTTTATCGAGTTCAGTGGGAAAGTTAAAAATCTACAGCAATGTTATTCTCATAAGTGTTAACGTAAACAATTTTAAATTTAATTTAAAAAATCTTTCAATGATACACTGGAATAAAAAAAAAACTCGCAATAATTTCACTTTGTTGCATTCATACATTTGCACTTAATTTTCATTTAACTAATATAACTACAAGATAAATATGCACAAAATTAATACAGAACTTTCTAACTGTATAATATTCGAAATATCCATAATAATTAATGATGTAGTTATAATTAAGACTAAGCTCGATTGATTTAATCGGTTAATTATTTTAATACCGTTAAATCTTCAAAACTATTAAATAACATTGCGTTAAAAATAAGTGTAAAATAATTTTTTTGACAGTAAAGGTAAATTGGATGTATATCAAAGATAAGAATAGTTCCACGTCGCACGATTTGATAAAAAATTCCTATAAGGATAATAATAAAAACAGTATTGTTCCGAAAGAGATGTGCGACAATATTACTTGCATTAGGTTATGCTGTCCTTTCGGTAATCGCCTGTTTAATGGAACATGCATTGCCGGACAGGGTAATTTTATTTTCCTACCAAAGATATATGGATACTTTAATGATTTGTTGCGAAATGAAAATAAAAGCGTAGACAATCTTTTTCTTCTGATCGTTCACGATCCCTGTCAGAAGACTGGACAGCCATTCTCCATTCCATTCTCAAATAAGATAACGTTTTTCGTTAATGGCTCTTTACATCTACATTCGTACAACACAATTGTCAAATCAACATCTTATTGCCTCACTAATGTGGCTGGATACAGATTTAATGTGAATCTTTGTTTTAAGATTAAGAGCAAGACCATAGATAACACTCAAATTGTATCTGTTCCGATACAAAAAGTATCGGACAAGTATCAAACAAGTACGGTCGTATATATATGCGGCTTTTTAGCGACTCTACTATTTTCGTTGGTGTTGTTTATAGTGTACTCCATAGTACCAGAACTCCGTAATATACATAGCTTCATATTACGTGGATACAGCGGCTCGATAGTCATCGTGAACACAGTCGAATTGGTAAAGATATTCATCGGAGGGGATGTTATAGAAGGCTTCATCTGTATCACATATGGTACATATTCAAATTATATAACAAAGCAACCAATGCAGCGTTTACATCTATTTGAATTATTAATGTATACTGGCGGTTTAATACTTTTTGATAACTTAAATATTGAATTTATAATTTAAAACTTTAAAAACGTAAGAGTTAATAATAAATAAAGTTATACTTTTCGTTGCACTTTAACATCAAGTTAAAATCTACATGTTTATCCGCTATAAAAATTTTACAAAATTATGCCTTAAATTAAAAAATTATTAAATTTAACATTAGCATATACTTCTTAAATGTAAGGTTTCTTTTTATAAATTTGCAGAAGGTTACGTCCACTGACGTAGAGTTTTTTTCACAAACACATAATATAACTGTGAATTTTATCACAAACTTACTAAATGATACGACGCTTATTCTATTGTTTCAGCTTTTGTCAAATACTATTTCTATTTGGCACGCTGGTTCTGGTTAAGTGTAATGAGTGTCGATATATGGCGTATATTTAGGTAAGCTTCGATTTATTTCACATTATATTTTAATTATGACGTTAATGGAACTTCATTCAAAATTATACTTTTCGTTGCACTTTAACATCAAGTTAAAATCTACATGTTTATCCGCTATAAAAATTTTACAAAATTATGCCTTAAATTAAAAAATTATTAAATTTAACATTAGCATATACTTCTTAAATGTAAGGTTTCTTTATATAAATTTGCAGAAGGTTACGTCCACTGACGTAGAGTTTTTTTCACAAACACATAATATAACTGTGAATTTTATCACAAACTTACTAAATGATACGACGCTTATTCTATTGTTTCAGCTTTTGTCAAATACTATTTCTGTTTAGTACCCTGGTTCTGGTTAACAGTAATGAGTATCGATATATGGCTTACATTTAGGTAAGCTTCGAAGTATTTTATATTATACTTTAGTTATAACGTTAATGAAACTTTATTTTCAATTTTTTCTGTTTTTACCACTGAAATTAATCAATTTTACAATCTATTGTACATTTTGCCCATTAAAATCATAATGACCACTATGAAAAAGATTTCATAGCTAGTCGGCAAATTTTTTTCTAATTCAGGGTACTTAAATGTGCAAATAAAAGTGAAGAATAATTTTTGTTGTTGTTTTACACAATTGTCTTCTAAATAAAAATAAAAAAGAGTAATTGCTAATTTTTTCGTTATTTTTACTTATTTCCATTTACATAAAGTCTACATGTTTTTGAAATAATTTTGGCAATTATACCATTCAATAGAGTAAAGTTTTAGCCTTAATAATCTGTTTTTGGAATTGCGGTACCATGATTTTTAACGAAGTTATGAGCAATCAAAGTCAACATTCTCATTTTATATTTAAATAATATTCGAAAAATCCATAATAATTAATGATGTAGTTATAATTAAGACTAAGCTCGATTGATTTAATCGGTTAATTATTTTAATACCGTTAAATCTTCAAAACTATTAAATAACATTGCGTTAAAAATAAGTGTAAAATAATTTTTTTGACAGATTAAACGCACAATGTTTAAACTAGGCTATTATTAAATAAACTAAAACTAAACAAATGTGTCAAATTTAAAAAAAACGCAAGAAATTGTTAAGGCTAAATAAATCGAAATGAGCATTTATGTTGTGCCGCGCATTACTTAAATCATAAATTTAAGAAATCATAAGCTTCCATAAACCATATGCTTCTACAAATCATAAGTTTCAGAATCGCGAGACTAACAGAAGTAAATAAATATAATACATCATTTCAAACTGTCAACAGTACAAACGCTCGAGAAATAATCGAAATAGCTGCTTATCGACATTTTGTTTGAAAGTGTATTTGCGTATTTCACTGCGGCTAAAACGTCGTCAAATCTTCGCAATTATACAATACTTGTTTACATCACTTGTTTTCTCTCTTATTTTTTTAGTTTGTGAGTTTATTATTGTGGCCGTTAGATTTCTCTACGTGAAACTGTTATGAAAAAGACACCAAGAAAGTTTTTTCTCAAATAAATTCAACGCACCAAATAATCGACGATGTATATGAAAAGTCTCGCGCTTTGGTATTACATGCTTCCACTCATCGCTTCATCTTCGATGCTTTGGCCAAGTTCCATGAGCGACGACAGGGAAAAAAATTATTCGACGGTGCAATATGAGCTTGGTGCAAACATCATGAGAAATGACGACGAAGAAGATTTGATACGATATAATTTGCATGAAAATTCTACCAAAAATAACGATGTCATGCAATTTTATATTTAATTAGCGATAATACAGTAACAAAAGATCTTAGAAAAATTAAAAAAGGTGGATTTTGTAGAAAAAAACTTTAAACTTTCGCATTAGAAAGTCGAAAATTTTCGCAGATGTTTATTTGGGCACATGGCGAGCCCACAAAGTGAGAAGAAAATTTCCCTTTTTGTCCATCTCATACTTTTCTATATGTAAATATTTCCAATTTACAGAAACTCAAAAACAATAATGATCTCTTGAAAGTAGAGATCTTAAGCTTTATATAAGACCCTTTATAGGATTTAAATTTTGTTTATTTTTAACGAACTTATACCTAACTGAACTTTGCATATATTTTAAGAAAAATTGAGTGTTCCTCTAATTTTTGTTAGACACATAGTTTAGTACACACAAAGAAATCATAAGTTGCACTTTTATAAGCTAAAATGTGCTTAGCTTTTTTATATTTTCTAAAACTTCTACAAAGATTTTGCTGGAAATTAATTTTTTTCAGTTTTGTAAGGTTGTATTTAATTTTTAAAAGTAAAATAGTTTTTCACAAACACATATAATATAACTGTGAATTTGATCAGAAACTTATTAATTGATACGACGCTTATTCTATTGTTTCAGCTTTTGTCAAATACTATTTCTATTTGGCACGCTGGTTCTGGTTAAGTGTAATGAGTGTCGATATATGGCGTATATTTAGGTAAGCTTCGATTTATTTCACATTATATTTTAATTATGACGTTAATGGAACTTCATTCTCCATTCTTTCTTTTCTTATCATTAACATTAAACAATTTTACAATTTTGTTTCCTCATAGAAGAAGCTTCGTTTCCGTGACAAAATTTTTCGAGTTCTTTATGCCAATGTGTTTAGAATGTTCCAAAATAGTCGATTGGTCGAAAATTCATATTCTTAAAAAAATGTATGTATGCATGTATGTATGTACGCAATGTTTGTACAACCGCTAGCTTCCGCAATTTTTGAGATATCGGGTTAAATTTTTTTTATATGGATAGAGTATTATTAAAGGATGATTGGTATTGAATTTGATGAGGATCGGTGAAAGGGTTCATCTTTTATAAAATTTTAAATTTTTTGAGAAATATCTGTATATGTTCTAACTTTCTCAAATTTCGAGATATCTTCCTGTATGAAGAAGCCAAAATTAAAAAACCCGCTTGCTTATAAGAGCTTAAGTTTTATGAGCGAAATAAAATAATGAGGAAGCAATGTGCAAGTTTCTAATTTGCACAATTTTCAGCTTGTTTTTTTATGTTTTATCCAATAAAATCATAGTGGTCACCATAAAAAAAATTTTATAGCTATTCAGCAAATTTTATTCAAATTTAGAGCATTTAAATGTACAAAAAGGTGAAGAATAATTTTTGTTGTTATTTTGCACAATTGTTTTTTGAGCCAAAGGAAAAAAGGGAGTAATTGCTAATTTTACGTTATTCCATTTACATAATGTCTATATGTTTTTGAAATAATTTTGGCAATTATACCATTCAATAGAGTAAAGTTTTAGCCCTAATAATCTGTTTTTGGAATTGCGGTACGATGATTTTTAACGAAGTTATGAGCAATCAAAGTCAAGATTCTCATTTTATATTTAATTAGCGATAATACAGTAACAAAAGATCTTAGAAAAATTAAAAAAGGTGGGTTTTGTAGAGAAAACTTTAAGCTTTCGCAATAGAAAGTCGAAAATTTTCCCAGATTTTTATTTAAGCACATGACGGGCCCACAAAGTGAGAAGAAAATTTCCCTTTTTGTCCATCTCATAGTTTTCTATATGTAAATATTTCCAAATTTACAGAAACTCAAAAACAATAGTGATCTCTTGAAAGTAGAGATCTCAAGCTTTATATAAGACCCTTTATAGGATTTAAATTTTGTTTATTTTTAACGAACTTATACCTAACTGAACTTTGCATATATTTTAAGAAAAATTGAGTGTTCCTCTAATTTTTGTTAGACACATAGTTTAGTACACACAAAGAAATCATAAGTTGCACTTTTATAAGCTAAAAAGTGCTTAGCTTTTTTATATTTTTTAAAACTTCTATAAAGATTTTGCTGGAAATTAATTTTCTCAGTTTTGTGAGGTTGTATTTAATTTTTAAAAGTAAAATAATATTGTCGAATTGATATTCCAAATTATTTATAAAATATAATTACATTGTTTAATTCGTGGTATTACATTACAGGCTCTTTCTCAATTTCCTTTTTTTAACGTTTGAAGAATCTAAAGTCGATACCATTTTAATTATTTTTTCTTTTTCTTCTCTAACAACGTAAACAAATATGAACAAAATTTTCTATTAAAATTTCATCTGCTAAATGAAATTGAAATTCAAAATTGCTACTGTAGTGTCTGTGTCGTGCGCATATATGAATACATAGTTTTTGTCATGTCGTAATGTTGGATAATGTAAATCAATTTTTATAGTTACATATAGATGAGATGGTAGATTTTCTCAAAAATTTTGATCAAATGCCTTTATTTTAATGTGCATTTGCATCGCGATTTCTTCTGTTTTTACCGCAAAATCTAAAGTGTAAGCTATTCTTTGCAGAAAATTGCGCTCGTTAAAAAGAGGTGCGAAAAAGATAAAACAACAAGAAAGAAAGAAGTTAATCCAGTATTCCGCCTATGGGTGGGGAGGCCCCTTTATGCTCGCTATCATTTATGCTATTATGGAGTTTGTTCCTGGTGTACCGGAAAACTTTCGACCGACATTTGGCAATGATGAATGCTGGCTTAGTGGTAAGTAAATGCCACATTGATAAATAATTCAATTAATGCTAATACATAAAAATAAATATAAGAAATTCATTTCTTATTGTTCATCATATTTTCAGGCAAAGCATATTTGTTCTACTATCTGGGAGTTGTAATTATTTGTATTATCATTATTATTATCTTATGCATCTGTACGGCACAAAAAATCGCACACTACGAAAAGGACATTGCTCATTACCTGAAAGATTCGGAGAGCCGACGTTATAAAGACAACAAGCAATGGTACATAAGCAATATTTTTGCATCAATGCGTCATAATTTATGTCATTAATGATATATATCGAGATATTAATAAAAAAAAATTTATCAACAAATTATATTCATTTTCAAGAAGAGAGAAACAGAAAGAGAGAGAAAGATATTATCATTTTAAAATGGCATTTCTGTGCGGCAGCTTTGTTGTGTTTTGATAATTAATCTTAAAAAGGTGCAAACATCGCTGCTGCTTCAAGAACGCTCGCGTTTTCTTAAGAAAATTTGTGATTTTTGTGAAGATGATAAACAACAGTAAAAATAAAGTTAAAGTGTAAATGTTTCTTATTTCATAAAGACAATAATCGCATTTCTTAAAAATTTTAAAAATTTATTATCTTTTTTATCTTTTTTTCTCTTTCTTTCTTTCTCTCTTTCTAACAATAAGTATAAAACTAGCATTATTAATTTTAAACTTTATTTGATTAATGTAGTATTTATTGGTATTATTTAGAGTTATCTAGATAATTATATATGATTTCTCGAAAATATTTATCTTTATTAAACAAGAAAAAAAACTTTGAATATATTCAATCATAAATTTATTAATAACTATCGAAGATATAAAATATTCATTTTTTCAATTATTTAATTATCTCATTCAATTATTTTATTTAATTATTTTGCAGGTTTGGATTGTACCTGGAGGCAATTAAAGTCCTATTTATCATTATATGCGTAAAACATTTTATGTACGCTATACAATCGTTCTGTGAGGAGTCATCTGTGACGTCATCTTCCCTCCTGTATATGTATGCTGTGGTGGACGTCATAGAGCAGTTTTGTATCTTCATCATATTTGTATGGAAGGAGAAGATTAGGAAGCTACTGCTGAAGCAATTCGGTTGCCAGGGTCACGGTCTGTTTTCAATAGGTCAACGAATTATCGCATCCTTAAACATTTGCACCACTACGAGAGAAACGACTTCTCTGTAGGAAAAGATCAATCCTTATGGAAAAACATCGCGCAAAGACTTCGTCCGATTCGACCGATCTTTAGTGCTAGTATGCGCGACAGAAAGATTTTATCATAGATCAAAATTGACAGTTATCCTGTGATTAATTACAGTGCTAAAACATTTTTAATCGATGATTAATTTGACATTCTATTTGTATCGTAGTTGTATTGTTTTGTGTAACAGAATAATGGTCGTAATCTCTACTTGTCAAATACATATTTGTTTATTTCTCGTCTCTTTTTTTGTTTTCTGATTCTTTAATAATATATTTGTAAGTCTTTATTTTTAATTTTCTTTGCAATTTGCATTTTCTAATTTTTTGATAACATTTTTTATTAACATTATCAAAGAACTGTTGCAACATTTATTATGATTCGTACATAATAATATTATTGAATTATCTTATATTCACATTATTATTAATAATGTAATGGAAACATATTATATCAAGCGTGCATAAATGCGATTGCTAAGTATATAATATTATTCATTATGTATGCATAACGGATGTTTTTGTTAACACACATATACATACACACACGCGCGTGCGCGCGTACATACGCGGTCAAATTCTTTTAAACTAAATTTCTTTATTTTCAAATAGTTGAAATCATCTAACATAAATGTGTGTGTGCATGCATGTGTGTGTGTGTGTGTGTGTGTGTGTGAGAAAGAGAAAGAAATTTGATAATTCTTTTAATAAAGTTTATTTTAATTTTAATTTGTATAATATAAAATATGATCTTATATTGAAAGTTCTCTCAATGTGAATGTTTGTTTTTATGAAAATAATGGCAGATTTATAACGTACTATATATGTTAGTATTATAATTGTATCATAACTATATAACTGTATAATTTGTATCACGACTAATGTGAATATATAAATATACTATATAATAAATATATTATCATAGAAAAAATACTAGGTGAAGAAACTAGCAAATAAGAGCCGAAGCGCGGTCACTTATCATTTACCGCTTTCAGTTTTGATTTTTGATTGAAACAATTAATATGCTCTTGTTAAAATGTGAATAAAAATTTAATTATTACATACTGCTAATTGTTATCTATACTAAAGATGGATCGAAAAACGGTCCGATATGTACATATTTAATTCATACTTGTTAATGAAATTAGATAACAAAAAGTTTGCGCACTAATACCGTGCCTCGGCTCTTATTTTTATCAGTTTTCTCATCTAGAATCTTTAGTACTGTGAGCCTATTGCTGTTATTATAGAAAAAATGGATGATCTATATCGCTTATTAATACTGCACGTAAATAAGTAACATGAATCTGCAGTAATTATTTTTTTGTACGCACAATTTACAAACACCTAAAATTAACGTTAATGCAAAAATCATACTTCCTAATATTTGATCCTTAATACAATGGTCCGCGTTATATCAAGAAATTTAATGTAAATGGGACAATCTTTTCTAGAAGAAAAATCAAGGCGTTTCAAATCAATGTGAGTCAAAAATATGTTGGCGCCATCGTTCTATCTTCGATATTCCGTAAAAAATAATTGTTAATGAATTTCTTGATGCGCGCGATATGAGATACGGACAATTGCAAACCGGGTTTTATATAATATTTGGTTTTTACGTAACAGACATATATAATGACATTTATAAAATATGATAATAGAATAAATAGAATTTTTTTTGCATCTGTACTTGATTAATTCCTTTTCGATGTAAATCTTTCGATTCCATATATCATGTATTTAATATAAGTGAAAAATCTTCATTATTTACTCGCTTTCTAATCGCTTTGTAAAGTTGTTCTTATTGTTAGATATTATAGTAGGAGAAAACGGAGCAAGTTCTGACAGGGACACGTTGAGACAATTCATTTAAATTTCGCATCATTTGGAATTAACTACGAAAGTGCTACTAGTATAGTTTTATAAACAACTTTCAAATATAAATATAATTTTAGCATCATTCAAGTATTGCTCTTTGAGAAAAAGTTTATAATTTTAAACAAAAGTAAAATAAAAAAATTATATTTGAAATTATTTATAACATTATTAAAGATATTGTTGGTAAGTATTTTGTTGCTATAGAATTTTGATTAGATATTATTTGAAGAAAATATTTTTTATATTTATTCAATTTTTTTTAACACACACACACAGTCAAATGATTATGATAATTGATCAATTTTTTTATATTATCAAAAAGATGAGTTAGTTGTGATATTGTTTGAAAGATTAGATGTGACAATTGTCACAAGCAAATGTAAAAACTTTATGATACAAATTCATTCGTTTTATTTTAGATAAATAAATAATGGTTTGTAATTGTAATTATACAAAGAACTAAACGAGATGAGATTTCTCATAAAAAAATATAAATTAGCCGCGAGGAAAGTAGTACCAAAAAGGTAAATTATCTGTATGACAAGCATCTGCAAACAACAGTCAAGGCACACGGTAGTGTCTCGCGTCAAGTTAATGCGCACTACCATCGAGGCACTCCTTATATCTATACACGAGTTGGCTAGTGAGAGTATCTTAGATTTTATCGGATCTCAATAACGATTGAACCGATTAAATAGATATATAAAGATACATTATAATACCGTAAAAGATATTATATCTATTCCTTTAACTAATACAAAATATTAATAGACATATGGACTTTAGTCGTATGTGTGATTTTCTGCTCATGCAGTTCCTATATATTCTATGATTAAGCAGTACATAAAAGATATCATATCAATCAATCGAGTGTTTCCTTTATATAAAAGTTAGAATGGAATATGAAGTAAGGTTACGACTTCTATCTGACCTATCGCTATTTTCAGTGAAACAAACGATTAAAGTAATTAAGAGTAATAAATTTTAAATACAAAAAAACTTGTGTGCTGCTATAATAATTTTCACTTATTTTATTTACTTATATTATTTAACACAATATTTGCATGTTAATAATTTTTCTGATAAATGTCCGAACATTTACCATTTTTCTTTATTATGATAGTCTCATAGATTTGAAATCTGAAAATCTAAGATACTCGCTCGTATATGAATACATGATTCTCCTTTATTGCTATCCTTGACTAACACGTGTTACAAACGTGCTCACGATAATAACGATTAATGACGTAACCAAGAAAAACTTCAGGATGTAAACAAGTTTTCAAAGAATTTTTATTTATCCGGCTTTATACTAGTAGACATCATTACCTATACAGTGGAATAAAAATATTAATGAATAAACTGATGTATTCGAAATAATTTTATCGTTTAATTGCGTATTTCTATATAAATCAAAAAGATAATGAGGTAAATCGAGAGAAATTTATTGCCGAAACAAATAAAATTTTTGCTGTATTTATAATATCGATTTTTTTGTTTTTCCGGAATAATTTTTTGACCGTAATATAAGCATCTGGTGTAAACATAAAAATTTTCTTCTTTCGAGCTTCAGATAAGCGCTGCATGCAAATTCAGTTTTAGTTACTGTAATTTTTCCGAAAATGTAAGGGCTTACCAATAGGACATAGATGTCTAAGTAACAAAATATCTAAAATTATTTCGTCGCTAGACTAATCAGGATACCATTTGTAAAAGTTTACTAATAAAGCATTTTGATCGAACCACCCTGTATACATGGCTTTGCAATAACAGGTAGAGCGTTTCCTTCTACGATTCGTTATGTCCGATAGTCTCATCACGTTTCTCGTACGATCTTCTCTAAATACAAATCCCGAAGACAAGAATTGCGACAAAATTGTATACAATATCGATTTTATCGAGTTCAGTGAGAAAGTTAAAAAT
Organism: Formica exsecta; assembly: GCF_003651465.1. Taxonomy (NCBI): domain Eukaryota; kingdom Metazoa; phylum Arthropoda; class Insecta; order Hymenoptera; family Formicidae; genus Formica; species Formica exsecta. Next base: position 837,068 of record NW_021853696.1, read on the forward strand.
CTACTGCAATGTTGTTCTCATAAGTGTTAACGTAAACAATTTTAAATTCAATTTAAAAAATCTTTCAATGATATACTGGAATAAAAAAAAACAACTCGCAATAACTCGACTTTGTTGCATTCATACATTTGCACTTAATGTAGCATTTTTCATTTAACTAACATAACTACAAGATAAATACGCACAAAATTAATATAGAACTTTCTAACTGTATAATATTCGAAATATACAAAATAATTAATGATGTGGTTATAATTAAGCTCGATTGATTTGATCGCTAGATTATTTTAATACCTTTAAATCTTTAAAACTTTTAAACAACATTGCATTAAAAATAAAAGCATAAAATAATTTTTTTGAGAGATAAATGCACAATGTTTAAACTAGGCTATTATTAAATAAATTAAAAGTAAACAAATGTGTCAAATTAGTCTAATAAATTGAAATGAGCATTCATGTTGTGCCGGGCATTACTTAAATCATAAATTTCAGAAATTATAAGCTTCCATAAACCATAAGCTTCTACAAACCGCATGCTATTACAAACCATAAATTTCAGAATCGAGAGACTAACAGAAATAAACAAATATAATACATCGTTTGAAACTGGCTTAGTTTACACCGATATACTTTAATACGTACTAAGTACTACACTAGCCAATCAAAAACTAGTCTTTCTTCTAAAGAATGGAGTGGCTATGATTGGCCAGTGTAGTACTTAATACGTATTAAAATATATTAGTGTAAACTAGGTCACTGTCATCATTTCAAATGCTTAAAAAATAATCAAAATATCTGCTTCTCGACATTTTGTTTGAAAGTGCATTCGCGTATTTCGCTGGGGCTAAAATCTTCGCAATTATACAGTATCACTTGTTTTCTTATTTTTTAGTTTGTGAGTTTATTATTGTGGCCGTTAGATATCTCTCTGTGAAACTGTCGTAAAAAGAAACCAGAGAGTTTTTTCCCAAGTAAATTCGACACGCCAAATAATCGACGATGTATGGGAAAAGCCTCGCGTTTTGGTATTACATGCTTCCACTCATAACATCATCTTCGAAGCTTTGGCCAAGTTCCACGAGTGACGACATGGAAAAAAATTATTCGACAGTGCAATATCAGTTTGATGCAAATACCATGAGAAACTATGACGACGAAGAGGATTTGATACAATATTATTTGCATGAAAATTCTACCAAAGATAACAATGTCATGCAGTACGCGCATCATATCAATTTCACGAGTAACAACAGCAAGAATAATGAAGACTTGATACAATATAAATTTCAAACACATGTTGCAAAGAAACATGAGAATGATAGTCAAACACCGGTGCAGTATCGTATAAACTCAAGAAAAGCTAGCGGAAAGAAAAATTTCATGTCACGGGAAATCCATGGAAACTTGAAGGGGATCAAAGGCGAAAATGGTTCTACATCATATGATTTCTTAAAAAATTTCGATGGATACAATTTTGTTCTGGACGAGATGTGCGACAATATTGTCTGCATTCGGTTATGCTGTCCTTTCGGTAATCGTCTGGTTAACGGAAAATGCATTGCCGAGCAGGGTGAATTCATTTTCCTGGAAACGATGTATGGATATAGTAATGATTCATTGCTAAATGAAAGTAAACAGGTAGACGATCTATTTCTTCTGATCGTTGACGATCCGTGTCAGAAAACTGGACATTACGTGCTTAATTCCCACCAGAATACACTTCTCATCAATGGCTCTTTGTATTTACCTTATTACAACACAATCGTCGAATCAACATCTTATTGCCTTGCGGTCGTGGATTACGACATGTTTGTTATTAACGTTTGTTTTGATGTTATGGAAGAGATCATGAATAAGACCATAAACCATAATAAAAATATAATTTCTCCAGAATTTCTACCTGAAAGCTGGATGTATACTAAAGACAATTCCAATAGAGATAATAATAAAAACAGTATCGTTCTGGACAAGCTGTGCGATAATATTACCTGCATACGCCTATGCTGTCCCTTCGGTAATCGCCTAATTAAAGAAAAATGCATTGCCGGACAGGGTAACTTTATTTTCCTACAAAATATGTTTGGATACATTAATGACTCGATGCGAAACGAAAGTAAAAGCGTAGACAAATTATTTCTTCTGGTCGTTCACGATCCGTGTCAGAATGGACACTATTTTTTTTATCCCACACAGCAAAACGTGCTTCTTGATAATGGCTCTTGGTATCTACATAATACCAAGGATATTTATTACAACAGAATTATCGAATCAACATCTTATTGTCTCGCGATCGTGAATACCGAGTTCTCGGACAAAGAAGTTCCTCAAGTCGAATTTACTGTGAATGTTTGCCGTGACATTGCGAGCAAATTCATAAAGCGTGTCGATACCCCGATAAACCAAGATGATAGTATTTCCACAAGTACAATTGTATCTATATGCGGCTTTCTAGGGTCTCTACTGTTTTCGTTGGTGATGTTTATAGTGTACTCCATAGTACCAGAGCTTCGTAATATACACGGTTTCATATTGTGTGGATACAGCAGTTCGATAGTCATCGTGAACACAGTCGACATGGTAAAGATATTCAACAAAAGGGCTGATATAGCAGACTTCATCTGTATCGCATATGGTACATATTCAAATTGTATAACAAAGCAACCAATGCAGTGTTTACATCTATTTGAATTATTAATGTATACTGATGCTTTAATACTTTTTGATAACTTAAACATTTAATTTATAATTTAAAACTTTGAAAATACAAGAGTTAATAATAAATAAAATTATACTTTTCGTTGCACTTTAACATCAAGTTAAAATTATTTACATATTTATCCGTTATAAAAATTGTACAGAATTATGTCTTAAATTAAAAAATTATTAAATTTAATATTAGCATATACTTCATAAATGTAAGGTTTCTTTTTATAAATTTCCAGAAAGTTAATCCATGGACGTATAGTTTTTTCCACGAATACATAATATAATTGTGAATTTCATCGACATTTTGCAGAAACTTGTTAATTTACACATTGTTTATCCTATTGTTTCAGCTTTTGTCAGATACTATTTCCTTTTGACAAGCTGGTTCTGGTTAACTGTAATGAGTATCGATATATGGCGTACATTTGGGTAAGCTTCAAAGTATTTTATATTATACTTTTGTTATAACGTTAATGAAACTTTATTTTCAATTTTTTCTATTTTTACCACTGAAGTTAATCAATTTTACAATCTATTGTACGTTTTGACCAATAAAATCATAATGGTCACTATGAAAAAGATTTCATAGCTAGTCGGCAAATTTTTTTCTAATTCAAGGTACTTAAATGTGCAAATAAAAATAAAGTATAATTTTTGTTGTTGTTTTACACAATTGTTTTCTAAATCAAAATAAAAAAGAGAGAAATTGCTAATTTTTAAGTTATTTTCACCTATTTGCATTTGCATCATGTCTACATGTTTTTGAAATAATTTTGGCAATTATACCATTCGATAGAGGAAAGTTTTAGCCGTAAGAATCTGTTTTTGGAATTACAATACCATAATTTTTAACGAAGTTATGAGCAATTAAAATCAAAATTCTCATTTTATATTTAATCGGCAATAGTTCAGTAAAATAAAAAATTTTAGAAAAATTAAAAAAGGTGGATTTTGTTGAGAAGACTTTAAGCTTTCGCATTAGAAGGTCGAAAATTTTCGCAGATTTTTATTTGGGCAAATGACGGGTCCACAAAGTAAGAAGAAAATTTCTCTTTTTGTCCATCTCGTAGTTTTCTATATGTAAAAATGTCAAAACTTACCGAAACGCAAAAACAATAGTGACCTTTTGAAAGTAGAGATGTTAAGTTTTATATAAGACCCTCTTTAGGATTTAAATTTTGTTTATTTTTAATGAACTTATACCTAACTGAACTTCGCATATTTTTTAAGAAAAATTGGGTGTTCCTCTAATTTTTGTAAGATACTGTAATTAAGTATACACACAGAAATTATAAGGTACACTTTTATATACTAAAATGTGTAAAATAGTTTTTTTTATATTCTCTATAATTTCTGTAAAGATTTTGTTAAAAGCTAATTTTCTTTTGTTTTATGAGATTGTATTTAAGTTTTAAAAGCAAGATAATATTTTCGAATTGATATTCTAAATTATTTATGAAATTTTATTACATTGTTTAACTCGTATTACAAGCCCTTTGTAAATTTCTTTTTTTTAACGTTTGAAGAACCTAAAGTCGACATCATTTTAACTTTTTTCTTTTTATTTTCTCTAGCAACTTAAACAAACGTGAACACATCAAACTTCTTTTTCTACTAAAATTTTATCTGCTAAATAAAATTGAAATTCAAAATTACTATTATAGTGTCTGTTACGTGTACATATATGAATACATAGTTTTTGTCATGTCGTAATGTAAATCAATTTTTATAGTTACATATACATATGGTAGATTATCTAAAAAATTTCGATTAAACGCATTTATTATGTACATTTGCATTGCGGTTGTTTCTATTTTTCCCGGCAAAATCTAAAGTGTAAGCTGTTCTTCGCAGACACTCGTTACAAAGAGATGTGAAACAACAAGAAAGAAAGAAATTAATCCTGTATTCCGCCTACGGGTGGGGAGGCCCCTTTATGCTCGCTATCATTTGTGGCATCTTGGATTTTGTTCCTGGTGTATCGGAAAACTTTCGACCAAAATTTGACAAAGATTGTTGGTTTGCTGGTAAGTAAATGCCACATTGACAAATAATTCAATGAATATTAGCATATAAAAATGAAAAATAATATATCTATAAATCAAAATGTTTTTTTCGTCTTAAAGTTGAATATATATTTCATGCACTTACAAAACACGATTTAATATGAGAAACAATAAAAGATACTTTTTTCACATTTTTATCTTTTTAGGCTATATAACACGTATGTTGTGCGTTCACGGAATTGTAACTATTTGTATTATCAGCATTATTTGCTTATGCATTAATACGGCACGAAAAATCGCACACTACGAAAAGGACATTGCTCATCATCAGAGAAATTTGGAGAGCCGACGTTATAAAGACAACAAGCAATGGTACTTAAGCAATATTTTTGCATCAATGCGTCATAACTTATGTCATTTATGATATATACCGACATATTAATAAATAAAAATTTATCCACAAATCATACTATTTTCAAGAAGAGAGAAACAGAAAGAAAGAGATATTATCATTTTGAAAAGCATCTTTGTACGGCAACTTCGTTGTTTTGATAATTAATCTTAAAAAGGCACAAATATCGCCGCTGCTTCAATAGCGCTCACGTTTTCTCGAGAAAATTTACGGTTTTCCTGAAAATGATAAACAATAGTAAAAAGAAAGTCAAAGTGTGAATGTTTCTTATTTCATAAAGACAATAAATGCATTTCTTAATAATTTTTAATGAGAATTTACTATACACATATTCTTTCTTCGTATCTTTTTCTCTTTCTTTCTAAGATTAAAACTAACATTATCAATTTTAAAGTTTAATTTTATTAACATAACATTTAATGATATTTTTGCTATTATTTATAAATATCTAAAATTGAGATAATTATGATTTCTCGAAAATATTTATCTTCATTAAACATGAATAACATGAATGTTTTCAATCATAAACTTATCAATTGTCATAACCACCGAAGATAAAAAAATGTTTTCTTTTTAGTTCAATTATTTTATTTAATTATTTTGCAGGTTCAATCTGTACCTGAAGGCAACTAAAATATTATTTATCATCTTTTGCATAAAATTGCCCATGAATGTGTTGAGCTTTGAAGTGTCATGTACCGTTAGATATACTCTTTTAATGCTGGACGTCATACAGCAATTTCTCATTTTTACTATATTTGTATGGAAGAAAAAGATTGGGAAGCTGCTGCTGAAGCGATTTGGTTGCCAGAGTTGAGATGTATTTTCAGCAAAGCTGAAATTCAAAAAGCTATCGCATCTTCAAGCAATTACACGTCAGGGATGACTTCACTGTGGAAAAAGATTAATTTTTACGAAAAAACAAACCCTCGCGCAAATAATTCGTCCACTTTGATTGATCTATATTGCTACTATACGCGGCAAAAATATTCTATCATAGGTCAAAGATCGGCAGGTATCCAGGGATTAACTACAGTATTAAAACAATTTTTAATCAATGATTAGTTTTACATTATCGTTACATTATGTTGATCGTTTTGTTTGACAGAATGATGGTCTTGATTTCCATTTATCAAATATGTATTTGTATATTTCTCGTCTCTTCCTCTGATTTTTATTCTTTAATGATATATTTGTAAGCCTTTCTATTTAATTTACTTTGCAATTAGTACTTTCTAACTTTTTGGTAATATTTTTCATTAACATTATTAAAGAACTGTTGAAATATTTACTTAACTCGGATGTAACAATATTATTATATTATCCTATATTCACATTATTAGTAATAATGTAATGGAAACATATTGTATCAAGCGTGCATATTGATTGCTGAATATATGATATTATTCATTATATATGCATAAAGGATGTTTTTGTTAATACATACACTCACACATAGTCAAATTCTTTTAAGCTAAACTTCTTTATTCACTAATGGTTGAAATCATCTAACATAAAAATGTGTGCGTGTATGCATGTGTGCGTGTGTGTGTGTGTGAGAGAAAGAGAGAGAGATTTGATAATTCTTTTAATAAAATTTATTTCAATTTTAGTCTGTGTATAACATAAAAATTACATATAAAATAATGTCAGATTTATGATGTATTATACTATATGTTAGTTTTAATTGTATCATAATTGAATGTACACATATGTAAATATACTATATATTATCGTTATCATAGAAAAATACTAGGTGAAGAAATTGGCAAATAAGTGCAGAGGCGCGATCATTTATCACTTACCAATTTCAATGTTGATTTTCGATTAAAATAAGTAATATTGCGCATGTTAAGATTTGAATACAAATTTAATTGTTACATATTGCTAATTGTTATCTATACTAAAGATGGACCAAAAAATGGATACGTACATATTTAATGCATACTTTGTCAATGAACTTAGACAACAAAAAATTTACGTACTAATAACCGTGCCTTGGCTCTTATTTTTGTCAGTTTCTTTATCTAGAATCTTTAGTACTATGAGTCTATCACTGTTATAGAAAAAATAGATGATCTATTTCGCTTATTAATATTGCACATAAATAAATAACATGAATTTGCAGTAAGCATTTTTTTGCACGTGCAATTTATATATACTTGAAATTAACGATAATGCAAAAATCACGCATTACACTTTTTAATATTTAATCCTTAATACAATGGTTCGCGGTATTTCAATAAATTAATTGTAATTGAGAAAATTTTTTCCAGAAGGAAAATCAAGGACAAATGAGCCGAAAAGTGTCCGCACCATTTGAGCCATCACTCTATCTTCAATATCCTGTAAAAAATAATAGTAAAGGAATTTCTTGATGTGTGAGATAGGGACAATAGCAATCCGGATTTTTCATAATATTTAGTTTACACTTTAACAGACATATTGTAATAACATTTATAATATAAGATAAAAAAATAAATAAGGTTTCTTTTGCATTCGTACTTGAATAATTCTTTTTCGATGTAAATCTTTCAATTCTATATATCATGTATTTAATATAAGTGAAAAATCCATTATTTACTCGTTTTCTAATCACTTTGTAAAGTTGTTCTTATAGTCAGATATTATAGTAGGAAAAAACGGAGCAAGTTATGACGGGGGCACGTTGAGATAATTCATTTAAAAATTTCGCACCGTTTGGAATTAACTATGAAAGTGCTACTAGTATAACTTTATAGCTAACTTTCAAATATAAATATAATTTTCGCATCATTCAAGTATTGCTCTTTAAATAAAATTAAAGTTTATAATTTTAAACAAAAGCAAAATAAGAAAATTATTTTTGAAGTAATTTATAAGATTATTAAAAGATACTATTGGTAAGAATGTTTTGTTGCTATAAAACTTTGATTATATATTATTTTTTTTTTTGAAGAAGTATTTTCTATATTTATTCAATTTTTTTAACACACACACACAAAACACACAAAAAATTTCTAATTATTTTAATTATCAGAACTTTTTGGAAAAACAATTTGCATGCCCAATACTATACGAGAACTGTTTTAGAATAAACAGAACTCTTGAAAATCGACTAGCTCACCTTTATACTCGAAAAAATATACGTTTTTCGAATGAAATAATTGTTTAAAAAAATTTCTAATTATTTTAATTATCAGAACTCTTTGGAAAAACAATTTGCCCAATACTATTTGCCCAATACTATACGAGAACTGTTTTAGAATAAACAGAACTCTTAAAAATTGACCAGCTCACCTTTATATTCGTAATAATATGCATTTTTCGGGCGAAATAATTGTTTAAAAAAATTTCTAATTATTTTAATTATCAGAACTCTTTGGAAAAACAATTCGCATGCCCAATACTATACGAGAACTGTTTTAGAATAAACAGAACTCTTGAAAATCAACTAGCTCACCTTATACTCGAAAATGTAGAGATGCGATTGTCTTTATTACAATCTAATTAATTTTATTCTTTTTGCTTTTAAAAGGCAGAACTCTTTTTAGAACGCATGTTGAACTATGAATCTGTTCAATTTTGATAAGAAAAATGTCATAGGATAAAGTGAGACGCTGCGTGAAGTTAGCGTCTCAAATTATCCTGTTGGTTTAATGACCAGAACTATTTGTTTAATTATCAAGAACTATAGAACTATTGAAAATAAACCCAGAACTCTCAATTATTTATGAATTTCCACGAAATAATACAACTTTACACATACACCTTACTTTTCTTATGCGGATTGCAATTTGGACACTGAGTTTTCAAAAATCGATTTTTTGCTTTTAATTGCTAGAACTATTGATATATTTGACACTTCAGAACTATTGTAAAACAAACTAGAACTCTGAAGAAATAATTGATTTTCATGATTCGGTGCGCTGCGTGAACTTAGCGCACCATATCTTCGGATTCGATTTTTTTATATTTAATCACCAGAACTATTTAAAATTTTTATGTAGAACTCTAGAACTATTCAAAACAATGTCAGAACTCTAAAAAAAACTTTTAGATTTTTAGATATGGTGTGCCAAGTTCACAGGAATGAGAACACGGGAGCAAAAAATGAGCATTCGATAAGTTAAAATAAAGATAACAATAATATTTTAAAAGAAAATAATAAACATTAGAGAATATACAGGCTGATAATTGTCGCCTTTATTCTTAAGTGGCGGTGGTATATGTTGAGTAACAATAACAACGCATCGAAGGTCGGCACGACCGGGCGCAAGAGTATCAAATTACCGGATGCGCGAATTATACTCGGTTTTCCTACCGCGACTATCAGATAGATCTGAGATCCATAAATCTAAGATATTCGCTTGTACATAAATATATGATTCTCCTCATGTGTTTCTTAATAATATAAATGTCGTAACCATAAATCTTTACAATGCAAACGGGTTGTTAAATAACATTTTTTCATCCGGTTTTATACTAGTCGGCATCATTATCTATAGAGTGGAATAAAAATATTAATGAATAAACTGATACATTCGAAATAATTTCATCTTTAATTTGCGTATTTCTTTGTAGATCAAAAAGATAATGAGTAAAATCGAGAGAAATTTGTTGCCGAAATAAATAAAATTTTAGCTGTATTTATATCGATTTTTTTATTTTTCTGAGTAAGTTTTTTGACCGTATATAAGCATTTGGTGTAAATATGAAAATTTTCAAACTTTTCTTCTTTCGAGCTTCAGCTAAGCGCTGCTTGTAAATCCATTTTTAGTTAGCGTAAAGTAGTTACCGTTTTTTCGAAAACGTAACGGCTTACCAGACATAAATGTCTAAATAACAAAATATCAAAAATTATTTCGTCGCTGGACTAATCAAGACACCATTTTAAAAAGTTTATTAATAAAGCATTTTGATCGAACCACTCTGTATACATGGCTTTACAGTAACAGGTAGAACGTTTCTTCTACGATTCGTCATGTCCGATAGTCTCATCACGTTTCTCGTACGGTCTCTACATACATCTCGAAGTGTATACAATATCGATTTTACCGAGTTCAGTGAGCTAAAAATCTACTGCAATGTTTTCATAAGTGTTAACGTAAACAATTTTAAATTCAATTTAAAAAATCTTTCAATGATACACTGGAACAAAAAAAAACTCGCAATAATTTCACTTTGTTGCATTTATACAATTGCACTTAATGTAGCATTTTTCATTTAACTGACATAACTACAAGATAAATACGCTTAAAATTAATAGAACTTTCCAACTGTATAATATTCGAAATATATATAATAATTAATGATGTAGTTATAATTAAGACTAAGCTCGATTGATTTGATCGCTTAATTATTTTAATATTATTAAATCTTCAAAGCTTTTAAACAACATTGCATTGAAAATAAGAGTATAAAATAATTGTTTTGAAAGATTAAACGTACAATTAGTTTAAACTATTATTAAATAAACTATTATAAAAGTAGAGGGCTATTATGATAAAAGTGAACGAATGTGTCAAATTAAAAAAAAAAAAGAAAACACTAAAAATTATTAAAGCCAAATAAATCGAAATGAGCATTCACACACACACACATGTTGTGCCACGCATTACTTAAATTTAAATCATATATTTCAGAAACCATAAGCTTTCATAAACCATAAGCTTCTACAAACCACATGCTTCTACAAATCATAAGTTTCAGAATCGCGAAATTAACAGAAGTAAACAAACATAATACATCTTTTCAAACTGTTATCAGTTCAAACGCTCGAGAAATAATCGAAATAGCTGCTTATCGACATTTTGTTTGAAAGTGCATTCGCATATTTCACTGCGGCTAAGATGTCGTCAAATCTTCGCAATTATACAGTATCATTCGTTTTCTTATTTTTTAGTTTGTGAGTTTATTATTGTGACCGTTAGATTTCTCTATGTGAAACTGTCGCAAAAAAGACACCAAGAAAATTTTTTCTCGAATAAATTCAACGCACCAAATATTCGACAATGTATAAGAAAAGTCTTGCACTTTGGTATTATACGCTTCTACTCATCGCTTCATCTTCGATGCTTTGGCCAAGTTCCATGAGCGATGACAGGGAAAAAAATTATTCGACAGTGCAATATAAGCTTGGTGCAAACATCATGAGAAATGACGACGAAGAAGATTTGATACGATATAATTTGCACGAAAATTTTACCCAAGATAACGATGTCAGGCAGTACGCGTATCGTATCAATTTCTCGAATAACAACAGCAACAATGAAGACTTGATACAATATAAATTTCAAACATATGCCGCAAAGAAACATGAGAATGATAATCAAACATCGGTGCAGTCTCGCATAAACTCAACAGATGCTAGCAGAGAGAAAACGTTCATGTCACGGGAAATCAATGGAAACTTGAAGGGGATCAAAGGCGAAAATGGTTCTACATCATATGATTTCTTTAAAAATTTCGATAGATACAATATCGTTCCGGACAAGATGTGCGACAATATTATCTGCATTCGGTTATGTTGCCCTTTCGGTAATCGTCTGGTTAACGGAAAATGTATTGCTCAGCAGGGTAAATTTATTTTCCTGCAAAACATATATGGATATATTAATAATTCATTGCAAAACGAAAGTAAACAGATAGACGAACTATTTCTTCTGATCGCTCATGATCCGTGTCAAAAGACTGGACATTATTTACTTAGTTCCGACCAGAATACGTTTCTCGTAAATGGCTCTTTGTATCTACCTTATTACAATACAATCGTCGAGCCAACATCTTATTGCATCACGGCTATGGATTACAACATATTTGGTGTGAACGTTTGTTTTGATATTATGAAAGAGATCATGAATAAAAATATAAACTATAATAAAAATACAATTAATCCAGAACCTATAAATGAAAATTGGATGTACATCAAAGATAAGAATGGTTCCACGTCGCACGATTTGATAAAAAATTCCACTAGGGATAATAATAAAAACAGTATTCCAGATGAGATGTGCGACAATATTACTTGCATTAGGTTATGCTGTCCTTTCGGTAATCGCCTGTTTAATGGAACATGCATTGCCGGACAGGGTAATTTTATTTTCCTACCAAGCATATATGGATATTTCAATGATTTGTTGCAAAACGAAAATAAAAGCGTAGACAATCTTTTTCTTCTGGTCGTTCACGATTCCTGTCAGAAGATTGGACAGCCATTCTCCGTTACATTCTCAAATAAGAACATGTTTTTCGTTAATGGCTCTTTATATCTACATTCGTACGACACAATTATTGAATCAACATCTTATTGCCTCGCTAAGGTGGCTCGATACAGATTTAATGTGAATATTTGTTTTGAGATTAAGAAGAAGATCATAGATAATATAAGTGTATCTGTTCAGATTCAAACAAGTGCAATCGTATTTATATGCCGCTTTCTAGAGTCTCTACTGTTTTCGTTCATGTTTATAGTGTACTCCATAGTACCAGAGCTTCGTAATATACACGGTTTCTTATTGTGTGGATACAGCAGTTCGATAGTCATCATGAACACAGTCGAATTGGTAAAGATATTCATCGAAGAGGATGTTATAGGAGACATCTGTATCGCATATGGTATATATTCAAATTGTATAACAAAGCAACCAATGCAGCGTTTACATCTATTTGAATTATTAATGTGTACTGGCGGTTTAACACTTTTTGATAACTTAAATATTTAATTTATAATTTAAAACTTTAAAAACATAAGAGTTAATAATAAAT